>NW_006159867.1:3866240-3874373 GCF_000334495.1 Tupaia belangeri chinensis | reverse complement strand
TGAGTTTTAAGCCACTGGGTCCGGGACGCGAACCGTGGTCGACTACATTGGAGTCTAGTGACATAGCCATTATGCCTAACTGCTGGTCCCTTTTTTTGGGGGGGGGTAGTCCCAGATCTAGCGGCTTGAAAAAATTCTCTGTGCATCCGCATCCCCCAAATCCCAATAAGAATGAAGAAGGGAGTGCAGCATGACTGTCCCCTTTGAGAGTGATTTATCACTTTCTCTATATCATTTTCTCTGTCTCTTCTCTGGCCAAAAAAAAAGTCATAATTAGATAAAGGAATGTAGACCTTCTTCACAGTTGGTGGCATGAGTGGTGTGTATGTACACAGTGACGGATACAGTGCACAGATGTCAGGCAGCCCGGCGTCCCGCCATCTGGAGTACAGCTGTAGCTGAAGCTCTGGTGTGAAGGGCTGCTTTCCTGTGTCCTCCACTCACCAAGATCTCAGTTATGACTCATCTGAAAAGTCGATCTGGCCCCGGTTTATCTACAAATGCACCTATGAGTTTATGTATTGGTTGTCGGAAAGGTCATGATGCGTTGTTGCATAGAAAAACAGAAAAAGAAATATGTCATGATTTGTACCTGCGAATGTGCAAATATACTATTGGGTTGTCAGAAAAGTAGGGTGGCCGAAGTAGGACAACAGGCTGTGTGCTTACATTTTCCTTTCTCCCCCTTTTTTTTCTAACAAATGTTTGCATTTCGTACATTTGACAGATTTTAATATGCAATTTCCTTCTGTGACACTTGACTACCTTTGAGCATAGTTGTAAGAGAAAGTTCTTTCAGCTTCCGCTTAACTCTCTTTTTAAAAAAAAATTTATTTATTTATTTTGTTTTTAATTTTTTTATACATTCAATCATATTATTTAGCTTACAAAGTGAACATTTCAATATGTGAACATTTCTCCCCAGTCAGCCGATAACACCACACCTCCCCATCCCGTCAATGCTCTTCCTCCGCATCCCTCCACTTCACTCTCATTGCTAGAGGCTATTGATATTTGCACAAAGAACCGAGTAATTGTTGAAAATACTAATCCATGTAGGTTAATTGGCAGTAGAAGTAAAGAGAAAGGAAAGAAAAGGCAAAAGCAAATTCAGAGGTAATAGTTAAGAGACGTGGAAGTTACTGGTAACAGAAAATGCCTGCCATGGCAGAAGGGGACAAAGCAGGACACTTTATCCCGGAGAGTCAAAGGAGGAGGCTCTTGAAGGGACACTGTGTGGATAATATAGACCTTAGATATAACTATCATTGTGCTTCCTGAATGAGTTACTGTTGTTTACTGTATCTGCCTCAAGGGGCTTCAAACATAGGAAGGAGAGGATTGCAGCTTACTGAAGCTTCATCTCTGCCAAATGGGAATCGCCTAGTACGTAATTGACAACCACTGACTGTGGATTGCCTTAGTAGGTGAGCAAACGGAGTAGGTAATCTTGGATGGGTTTAGAGCTTTTGGTTGAGGGTAAGAAAACCGTTACCAAAATACAAAACATTAAGAAAAATTTTATACTGAAAAATGCACGGTCTTGGTTTTGTCTTGTTTTTAGGTCTGAGAGTAAAGCACTTGCTATAGGTAATTAGCTTACAGGTTAAGAACTAGTAAAAGAAAAGAAATTACGTTTTTTTTTAAGTTTTTTTAAATTTCTTTTTTAACAACACTTAATTTCTTTTTTTAAAAGAAGAAATAGATAATAAAATAAGATCTTCATGAAAGTCTGGAAAGATTGACTTTAGAAATGAAAAAAACGTTACTCAGTGAGGAAAATAAAGGAAAAGCGGTTAAATTGCACAGATTTTGAGACAATGAGAAGGTGGTATGGATATTGGGGAATGGGTTAAATGAAAAGATGAGGGATAGTCTGTCATGTGGCACCCATTTCTCAGGAGAGCAGAAGATACTGATGAGGTGGAGTACATGAAATCTCTAGGAAACTGTAAATGCAGAGAGTGAGAGAAGGGCGACCTAGACTGGGAGTTGATGCTGAAGTGTTGGCGTCTAAGAAAACACTGGTCTTGAGTCATGGAAGAAAAAGGGAGAATGGAAAGCAGATATCCATTTGGCAAGATCATTTTCTCAACATTAACATTTGGTGTTTTGTTTTAACATACGGTGTGCTTTCAGGACGGGTTAAAAACTTTTCCTAATAATGGTAAACGATGTTCACTTTTTTCACTTTCATTCTCTCCTGAGTGCATTGTTCAACTTTGTGGATGCTACATGCATGCAGTAGCTGAGGAGATGGGATACAGAAACATCCCCGCTGTCTTCTGTGAAGCCAGATATCAAAACAATTCCCCAAATATGCAACAGTGTTGCTCCCATTGACCAGGGGTATTGGGGTGTGTGGGCCCAATACCAGTGGCAGATTGAAGAGCAGATGTTAGGTTCTTGTCCCACGTTCATAAAGATTTAGAGACATGGACAATAAAAAGGAGTAGTAAAGGAGAGTTTATTAAGAAAGTGAGTTGGGGCCAGTAGATGGTGTAATGGTTATGCTGTTGGACTCACACGGCCGACTGCTGCTTAAATCTTGGATCTGGTGGCTTGAAAATCAGGCCAGACGTGTGTGCTTACCTTCCCAAGAGCCCAGGAAGAGACTGGAGGAGAAAGGATTGCAACGTGGCCATGCCCCCCACTGGGGGTCATTTCTCACTTTCTCTTTCACTGTGTATCTCTGTCTCCTATGAGCACACATGCCCTGAGGCAAAAACCTCTTAAAACAAAAAAAGTGGGTGACTTGGCAGGTAGGGTGCTAGATTCCCAGATGGCCCAGTGTGGTTCAAGTCCTGGCCCTGGTGGTTTAAAAATCACAACACTTAAATAGATAAGTAAATAAATGAATGTAGAAAAAGAAAAATGAGAGAAAAGAAAGAACAGAGCTGCCTAAAGAAAGGGTCCTAAATTGGTTGCAGAAGAGGAGATGAGGCGAGGGGTTTCTATCTAGCCTCTGAGATTTGTTGGCTCTTTGATAAAGAAATTGACTTCAGAAAATAGATACATGGTAGTCTAGGTCATTTGTTACTCCACTCTTCCATGGCAGACCAAGTGATCTGTACTTGTTAGAAAGTATATAGTTAGCAAATAGCAACTGTTGCCCTTAGCTGTAACTGTTTTGAGCTCTAATTTTGTTTGCTAAAACTTAGCTAACAGGTGGCATGGCAGTTAAGGTACTGGACTCCCCCATATGGCAGACCCCAATTCAGGTCCTGGACCTGGTGGCTTGAAATCTGGGTACCTGTGAGTGAGTGCCCAAAATCCCAGGAGGAGAATGGAAGAGAAGGGATTGATATGTGGCCATTCTCCCAGGAGGGAAAGGGGAAAGATTCCTCACCTTCCCCTCTCACTGTCTCTGTTTGTCTCTCTCTGTTGAGTCCATATGCCCTATAGCAAAAACCTAAAAAAAAAAAAAAAGCCACTGTGAGTATGTTGGGTAAAGCCTGACTATGGTTTTATCTTGGGCTTTGCCCCTTTCTAATGTTATATCTCATCTATCTCCTGGTTCACCATGATATTTTTTTCTTTTAGAAAGTATTATAGACTTAATGTTTAATTTATTTAAAAAGTTAACATAGAATGAATTTATCATTACAGTTTTTTTAAGACAGATTTTTGCTGTAGGGCATGTGCACTGGCCAGATATACAGAGAGACGCAGCAACGGAAAGCAAGAAATCAGCCCCCAGAGAGGATGCCCATGCTGCAGTCCCTTCTCCCCCATTCTCCTCTTGAGATTTTAGGCATGCACATACATGCACCTGGCATGAGTTTTAAGCAGCCAAGTCTGGGACTTGAACCGCTGTTGGCTACATAGCAGTCAGCGAAATAACCATTACATTTTCTGGTCCCTTTACTAGGATTTTTAAAATGAAATAATGAAACATTTCAAATTTCTGCTTTAATTTTAATATGGTAAACATCAATAGATATTACCCACATACACAAGTTATTGGGAGGGGGGAATCTTTAATACTTAAAAGTATACACAGATACTGAGACCATAAAGTTCAAGAAGTCTTACCGTAGACCAAAGATCAGCAAACTGAAGCCTAGAGGCCAATTTGAAACATCACTTGTTTGCGTATGGCCCAGGGGCTAGAAATGATCTTTACATGTTTAAATGTGGGGGGAGAAAGATATTTTGGGATGCATGAAAATTGCATCCCTCCCTGCTCTCCTCGCCCATCAAAAACTAACTAGCTCTCCTCTTCCGTGCAAGCTGTGGTGCTGCCAACGAGGTCAGCAGTGGAATGGGGTACTGGACCATGTCAAGGCAAAGTGCACACAAGCAAGGTTGTTTTGAAGTCCATGGAGGACTTCGGTTGGAATTGGAGTCTGGCTCCCTAAAAAGCAGATGCTTCCTTCCTCCCTCTCCCATAGGAAATTGAGCTCAGGAACAGCTCTTTCTGTGGGGTGGGAAAATCCATTTCCAACCAAGCCTTGCTTAGGCAGCTTGAGCTTCCAGTGTCATCTGGGACCAGCCATGCTTTTGTCTGTCTTCATATATCTTGAAAATCATCTTTACAGTTTTAATGAGAGAGCAGCGAGTATTGTGTCTACACTAGAGGAGAGGGTTGGCACAATGCGTGCGCGGGGATCAGTTTTCACATGAACTCTCTTCTCAGATCTCCACTAAACCTTCAGGGGGACGAATGCCATGTCCTACACCATAGGGTACCCTGTGTTTGTTTTGTCTCTTCTCAAACAGCTCACCTAGTGTTCTGTGCAGATCTTGGAGATTTAGAAACCCTGCTACTTCGGTGTCTATTGCAGTACAGACATCTCTGCAAGCCTGTTCGGTTCTTGCCTAGAGCATAGACCATTTTTCCTACTCTGGGATTTTAGCATCTAATAAAGCTCAACAAATGAATCCTGTAAGGATTCCCAACCTGGGAGGGATCTCCTACCTGGGGGGATCTGCTACCTGGGGGGGAACCCCAACTTGGGGAGAACCCCTTTCCTGGAGGGGGCACTATCTCTCATCTCACTTCTCTGTATTCACCAATCCTCTTCTTCCCCCAAGCTCATAAAAAATGTATTTCATTTAAAAGTGAAAAGGGTCTATAAAGAAATGATGAAGTCATTTATATTGTTTTATCTAATATTTTTATTTATAAATAAAATCCTTTCTTTTACAAAATGGATGTTGCTTAGGGAAACAAGGCTGAAATTCACATGATTCCCTAAAGGCAATGATCCTGGGCATTTCTATGTTTAAAAAGGATGGGGGGATGGCAGCAGGGGCATAGCTGGACACCCACAGGGCAGACAGCGATTCAGGCCCTGGATGTGGTGGCTTGAAAATCATGCCGGACACATGTGCATGAGTGTCCAAAATCTCAGGAGGAGAATGGAGGACAAGGGACTGTGGTGTGACCATCCCCTGGTGTGTGTTTGTGGGGGATGATTTCTCACTTTTTCTCTCTCTGTCTCTCTCTTCTTGGACAAGCGCACTTACCCTATGGCAAAAACTTTTTTAAAAAATTAAATAAATAATGATCAAAGGAATAAGGGACTAAATGGTGGAAATTCAAGAAGAAATATGCTGAAAACATTTATATGGTACATTTTGTAACGCAGCACGGCCTCATGCATTGTGTGTGTGTATTCACAGCAACATAAATTTCTGTATGGAAACCTTAGTACTTTAAAATGTTTGAATATGCTTAGGAGAAAAAACAATATGAAAGACAGCATTATTTAAATTATTTAATGATTTTAATCTTTATTTTTTTAAAAAGCAGTACTTGAATATGAGCTATTAAGACATATATACTCAAAGAATAGATCTGAAACAATGATATTCAGTATGAGTGGTCTTAAATGATGTCTCCTCCAGTTTATATTTTAAAGAACAAGTTTTAATATGTTAACATATAAATTATAATAAGATTGACTTACCTTGACTTAGCTGATGCCTCAAATTATGATTGATTTTTCTCACTTCCATTTATTTATAGATTTTATGTGTTTAACTATTCTTGCAGACTACCCTATCAGAAAAATCACTTTCAGATTTCTGATCGCTATTGTCAATATTAACCAATTCTATAAATATAGTCCAATTTGTCTATTCATTATCCTTACTGAAGAAATGTGTGTATGTATATATATATTTTTTATACATATACACACATATGTATGTATAGAATATATTTACGTATACATATGTATACATACATACACACACATACACATGCTTTCCAGGTTTGTAATTAAAAATAAGGCAGCTCTGGGGGCCAGCAAATGGCCTCATGTTTATTTCTTTGGACTCCCACATAGTGAGCTATGGTTTAAGTCCCAGACCCAGTGGCTTAAACTCAACACTGGGCATGTGTGCATGTGTGCCCAAAATCACAAGAGGGGAATGGAGGAGAAAGGACTGCAGCATGGCCATCCAGCCTAGGGAACAATTTTTCACTCTCTGTCTCTCTCTGTTTCTCCGGTGAGAACAGACACCCTATAGCAAAAATCTTTCTGGAAAAAAAATAATAATGCAACATTCTGACTGTTTAATCAATCAATCAATCAGTCAATCAATTAGTTTCTTTCTTTCAGAGAGAGAAATCTCCAACAAGATCCTCACGGGATCCTCACTCCACTCCAGGCTAGTCAGGTTCATGGGCACACGTGCAATATGAACCGGGGACCTTCCCACATGGCTTCGGCTCTGCAGAGTTCATTACTGCTGCACAACTGTGACTGGCCTGACCATTTTTGACGTGCCTTTCTGTATCATGCACAAGCACTTCTATAGATATACATCTTGTAGTGATATTTTGGGTTCTGCATGTATTTTGCTATCCTAAACAGTTCTGGGCGTTCTCAAAAAGTGCACCCCTGCCAATGTTGTATAAGCATTTTTAGTTGTTCCACATGCTCTTCACTAACTGATGTTGTCAGAAGTGTTCATTTTTATTAACTTGATAAATAGAAAATAGTGATTCAGTTTGTATGTCCCTGAGTATTACTGAAATTTTTCATGTTTTACGTTTTTAAATAAAATATCATTCCCTTTATTGTAAGTGTTCATTGAGGTAATTTGCCCATTTATTATCTTCAGTTTTTAAGATTTTGCCACAGGGTGTGTGTACTCACCAGAGAGGGAGAAAACAACCTTCAAGAGGTATGGCAACATTGTAATCTCTTCTCCATTTCTCCATCTTGTTAGGAGTTGGGGCATGCATGTGTGTCCAACGTGCTTTTCAAGACACTGGGGCTGGGATTTGAACCACATGATACAAATATTCATTTTCTACCTTGTTTAAGGTAGAAACTTTATATACTGAATCAATGTGAAATTGCATACTAATCAGTCCTAAAATTATCACAAATTATTACAAAGTTACAGTGTAATTATTTTGTTAAATGTTTCAAAATAGTTTTTCACCATTCATAGCTGAAAATAGTATAGTAGTTAATTTTATGTGTATGAGGTAGCAACTTAGCACAGATTTTCTAAAATATAGAGCCTAAAGGGAAGTTTATATGCTGATGGTTTTAAAATTCTTCCAGGATGGGACCAGCAGGTGGCAAAGTGGTTAAGGCACTGAACTACCACAGTTCATGTCCCAGAGTCAGAGGCTTGAGACTCATGCAAGGCACAAGTGTATGCATGCCCAAAATCCCGAGAGAAGAATGGAGGAGAAGGGGTTGTGGCATGGCCATCTCCTCTGGGGGATGATTTCTCTCTCTCTTTCTGGCAGCTGCATGTTCCCTATAGCAAAAACTCAAAAATAAACAAACGAGTAAATAAAATTCTTTCATGTATCCACAGATTCTGTTTCCAAATATTTGTTTATGAAATTTTTCTTCTTCTTCTTCTTCTTTTTATTAACTGCCAGAGGACACCTGCACTCAATAGATAGACAGATGAGAGAGTGGGGAAGAAAATGCTCCCTCCCTATGGAGGGCATGGTCATACCACAATCCTCTCTGCACGTCTCCATTCTGTCAGGATTTAGGGCACTAATGCACATGTGTCTGTCATGGTTTTCAAGGTGCCAGTGCCGGGATTTGAACTGCAGTTGGCCATATGGGTTTTGGTTCTCTTAACCCTTAGGCTATGGACTAGCCCTGTTCGTGTATATGTATATGTATGTATGTGTGTGTGTGTTTG
>NW_006159867.1:3863982-3865317 GCF_000334495.1 Tupaia belangeri chinensis | reverse complement strand
TGCTGTTTCTTGTTGTGCTTTTGTATTCCTGTAAATAAGATAGGAACTCCTGAGGCTTAACTAGATGTAACTTATTTTCTCCTCCTAGAATAATCATACATAGTGCTGTGAACTTCATATCATATCCAACTCATGGGCACATGTAATACCTGGTTGTGAATAATCGAGCAGTCAGGGAGTGTCATAACTATCTTGTCTTGAATCAATACATCCTTTAAGGGTTGAAATGGTGATTTCCCAATCCAATGTGTACTTACAAAAATATTCATTACAATTTTTCTGTTTTCTGTCAAGAACTACAGTAGTGTGTTTACTCTGAAACACCATTTATACAGAAAATGTGGGGCAAATTTCTAGTTATTCTTCAAACAAGAAGACTAATTGCATTAAAAGGTATTTATTCTCTCTCTTAAAACCTTATCTCAGTTTTATAAATATTTTAAATAAATTTTGATCAGCTGAGTTGGAGAGGCATTTTCTTCTTAAAATGCGATCTTTTGAGGTCCAGTGAGATCATTGTGTCCTTTTGAGAAAATCCAATTATTTTTATAACTTCTTTATTTTCTGTCACAGAAATATATCTTAGGCTTCTATGGTATATCTTTGGCACCTTATTTGGAAACAGCAATTCCTTTCAAGGAAACTGACTCTTCTTTTTCCTTTTCCTTTTCCTTTTTTCTTTTCTCTTTTTTTATAAGGGACAATGTTATTTAGTAATCAAAATATAAGAATTAGGATAGTCATTGCTATATGGAGCTTTTATTACTTAATGGCATTTTAAATAGTCAACCATAGTAGTTTATATGTTTATATGTGCTTATATAGGTATTCATGATGGAATATAATAGAATACTGAGTTTATATTATTTCCAATTAATTTTAGCATTGCAGTGTTTATAACAACTTTTAGATTTTTATGGTTTTCTGGTTTATAAAAGTACACTTGTAACTAACATAAAATATAATTTATAATGTAAATATATAATTTATACATACATATGTGTAAAACAATTTGATAATGATGGTAACAAAATCAATAATATTTCAAAGAAAGAACAAAAATTAAGACTCATTTGTTGGTATTTCTTTTTAGAATCTATTACTCCAAGTAAACAATGATTTACAGTTGCCAGAATTAAGTTCTTTGTCTGGCCTATTAGGAAGAATAACAGCACCTCAAAGATATCCAGATCTTAGTTCCAAGAACCTATGAATATGTTTTTTTTTTTCTTTGAGAGGTTTTTCACTATAGGGCGCGTGCGCTCTCCAGACAGACAGAGACATAGAGACAGAAAGCGAGAAATCACCCCCCAGGGGGGATGGTCACGCCACCAT
>NW_006159867.1:3829946-3863951 GCF_000334495.1 Tupaia belangeri chinensis | reverse complement strand
GGCCGCAATCCCTTCTCCTCCATTCCCCTCTCAGGATCTTGGGCACGCACGCATACGTGCCCGGCGTGAGATTTAAGCCATCGGGTCCGGGACGCGAACCGCGGTCGACTACGTGGGAGTCCAACGACATAGCCATTACGCTAACTGCTGGTTCCCAATATATTGTTTTATGTTGGAAAAGAAAGTTAAAACTGAGGATGGAATTAAGGTTGATAATCAACCAACTTTAAAAAATCTTAAAATTGGAAGCTATTCTAGATTATTTATGCTGGCCCAATTTTTTTCACACAAGTTCTTAGAATAGCAAGTGGAAGATAGAACATTGGGTAGAAAGACAAGGTATGAGCAGGGCTTAGCAGGTCTCTGGGGCTTTCTAGATAGGTTAATCAGCCCTGTCCCTCCTCTGGAAGCTGTAGCAGCCCCTCCCCCATCAGAGTCAGTGAAAAACAAAACCAGTCAACTTTACCATCATAAGAGACTGAATGGGGGCAGCACACAGAACCAGACAATGGCTTCTACTCTAAACCCTTCAGAAAGGAACAATTGGCTATCATACTGATTTTAGTCCAGTGATATGTATTCAAGACTTTGAACTGTGGCCCTCTAAAGTAATGAATTTGTCTTGTTTTAAGCCGATAATTTGCTACAATAGCAAAGGAGAACTAATGCACGTGGTTATATCACAAACGAATGTACAGTTAAGTTTTCAAGAGTTGCTTTATTTCTAAAATTTTATGTTTTAAATATTTAACCATGTATAAATTCCCGAAGTTAAAACTACATTAAGATTACATTAGAATTGGGCCAGCTGGTGGCATGGTGTTTAAGGCAGTTGCTTCACACATGGCCAATTGCATGATGCGAGTTTGAAAAACACGCCAGGCACATGTGGGTGTTCATGCCTGAAATCCCCAGAGGAGAATGGAGGAGAAAGGATTGCACTATGGCCCTTCCCCTGGGGATTGAGTTCTCTCATTTTCTCTATCTTATTTTCTGTGTGTTTTGTGGTATTTTCACTCTGAGACTTCCATCTATATACATGTTTTGCTGTCTGGATAGAAACTGTGTTCATTCTAATTATATTTACATTTCCTTCTGCAGTCACCCAAATGTATTACCAATTTGGAAGCATTTTATATTCCACGTTCTCTCCATGGTCTTAGATAACACTGCAGTATACACTTGGGCCTAACACTCACTGGTGGCTGATGTTTAGTTGCCAATTATAGGTTAGAATTTTTTTTTTTTAATTTGTTTTTCTTCATCAATACCAAGGTACACATAAATAATTTTACTTTTTCTTCTTTTGAGGGAGGTTTATTCTTCATTCATTTTTATACTGAGTGTGTAGTCATCAGGAATACAATCCAATACGATCCAATTCACAAAATCACAATAAGCTGAAATTCATCTTTCCAGTTAATTTTATTGGAAATAGAGCTTTGATATTCTTTGACAAACAAGATGTTTTATTCTACTCCTCTTTCTTCTCCTACTTTCCTCCTCCTCTTTACTGCCCTAAGTACATGTTGTCATTAGTTTACACATTTACAGTTTTGCTTTTCATCTGCTTTTCCTACCAATAACTAAAGATTAAATTTGGGAGGTGGTGCTAAATATGACCACTTGCTATATTTTTCAGCGTCCACGTTATTATTTTTTAGTCAGTTGTTATTCATTGAAAGATTCTCTTTTCCGGGACCAGCAGATGGTGTAACGGTTATGTTGCTGGACTCCCGTGTGTTCAATCACAAATCTAGTTCTGGACCGGCGACTTGAGACTCAGGTCAGGCACGTGCGCATGTGTGCCCAAGATCCCAAGAGGATAATGAGGTAGAAAGGACTGCAGCATAACCCATACCTCCTGGGGGGTGTTTCTCACTTTCTGTCTGTTTCTCTCTGTCTCTCCAGTGAGCACATATGATCTATTGCAAAAATCTCCATTAAAAGAAAAAAAGCAAAGAAAAAATATATTTTTCCTTTGCCCTTTTTAATCTGTGCCCCCCAAAACTGGCCAGATTTATTTTATTTTGGAATTGAATTGGGAGTAAATATTTGTGTCTAATTTAACACCATGAATTAGAAATCATAACTGCTTTAGTTTTGAATGTTCAAAAAATTGAGGTTTCTCATATAAAACTTGTTCTGATTTTTCAGGCTGATATTAGAAATGCAGTTCAGTAAAAGTAGTTTAATTATGAAAATATTTTAAAGATGTACACAGGAGAATTTATGTCCAAATAGAATGTGTGATGTAAGAGAAAGAATAGTCAAGATAATTACATGATTGCTCAAAAAACTGGAAGAATGAAGTAGCCATTTACATGAATTATAAAAAACATACTAGAGGGAGCAGACAGAAGCACAGCAGTAAAATTTGATGTTCCACAAGGCAGTTCTACATGGAAATGTCCTCTGTTTACATTCAGGGGACATCCCTGAGTATGCCTGGCAAGTACTCACCAATGACCCAGTGCTGGCTGAAAAGGGTGGATTGTGGTGTCAAGATCCTGTGCTGTTTCTCTCTCTTTCTCTCTCTCTCTCTCTCTTTCTCTGGGTCTCTCATTTATTCAAGAAATAAATTTTTAAAAAAACTAAAAAAAAAACAGGTTTGGAAGAGAGGCCCAGGATTTCAATTATAGTTCTGTCCATTGCATATTTCAAGTGTAACTGTCAATTACAGATGTTGTATATATGAGTTTGGGATTCATGAGATGGGTCCCAGATTGAGAGATAATTTTGTAATTTGTCAATACAGAGATAGCATGTCTGAAACCATGAGTTTAATCAAGATGGCCAGTAAATAATAGCAGTGAGAGAAGGGAATAGGCCACTAACTGGGTCCTGAACTCTGCAGTATTTAAAGTTTAGAGGAAACCAGGGGAAAAAAATGTAAAAGAAAGAGAGGAATGGGTTATGACAGTGAAGAACACTAAGCAGAGTGACTCAGAAGCTAAGTGAAGACAAGGATTCAAAAAAATGGGGATCAAGTGCAACACTAATTATTACTAGTGGGTCACAAGAAAAGCCATGATGCATTTTTGCATAAGAAAACATAGAAAAATACATCATGACCTTTGTGACAACCTAACAGTATTAAGAATAAGATTAAAACTAAAAATTATTCATGGATTGTCCAATGTGGAAGTTATTCATAATTTTAACAAAAAAAAATCTTATTTTCTGGAATAAACAGAGGAGTGAATACCAGGCTGTAATGAATTAAGGGAGATAATATTGAGTCATCAGAAAAGTCATGACTTAGTTTTCTATGCAAAAATGCATCATGACTTTTCCAATGACCCAATGATGGAAGAGTAAGTATATATAGTGAAGTTAAAAAACAGCCTTTAAATAGCTTTACTCTACTGAGACAGTGGAATACAGCAGTGGGAGTAAGGAGGATAAAGAAACTGAAAAGGTAGTAGAGTCGCTGAAACGAAGGTGCTCTGCAGGTGAAAACTTATTGGAATTTTAGAAATAGGTTGAGTGGCATAGAAAAATGAAAGGCAAGACTTAAAAGCGAAACATCTAAGGCAAGGTCGATGATGCTTAAATGAGATTGCATCAAGATGCAATTATTTTAGATAATTCTTTAAATTTTCCTTTCAGATTGACCAATTTTGCAACCTTAACTTCTTAGAAAAGGCTATTTCTAATAATAACTAATGGAGACAGTGATAGAGAATGCTACTACTTACAACACTCTCTCCTCCTGTGTCACAGACACAGCGTTGGACAATATGTTCCAATTCCCCAGGATGTAGGGAACCATGTGACTGTAAAATGTTAATAGAGGTGATGTTGAAGTTCAAGAGCTGCTTCTTTCTTCCCATTGCATTTGCTTTCTGCTGATATGCCAGGTGGATAGCTAATCTCATGAAAAGCTGTTAGGTTCTAGAAAATTAGAGCAACTATATGAAAGAAACCTGCGTACCTGAAGGAAGAGTTGCTTCTCGGGTGTCAAGTAGGTCACAAACACCAGTGTGGTGGCAGCTAGTAGGCTGACTTATCACACTTCCTCAGACCAGTCAGTAAATAGAAAATAAGCTTCAATGGATTTAGAAAGTTTACTACGTATGGTATAAATGAAAGATAGCATGGACCTTGTGTCCTCATCAGCTCCCTGTCCTCCAAGTTCCAGAGCAGTGGCATGCAGGTGGACTCAAGAGGATGTTGTATGCGCTGGGACTCTGTCATGGTGGAACCACTGAGCTTGGCCCTCTCCGAAGCACCACCATCACCACCACACACACTGTGTTATAAGGGATCTTGTAACAAACTGGATTGTCATCCCCTCTGGAGAGAGCCATGATCTCTACTATCCTAGTTAGGCTTCATATTTATCCTCTGACTCAGAGGGAGACACAATTGCTAGCTTCTAAAGCTTTTTATATATAAACACCTCTCTCTCTCTCTTTTTCTTTTTTCTTTTTTTGGAGAGATTTTTTGTTATAGGGCGCATGTGCTCCTCAGAAAGACGAGAGAGACAGGGAGACAGAAAGCGAGAAATCACCGCCCAGGGGATGGCCACACTGCAATCCCTTTTCCTCCATTCTCCTCTTGGGATCTTGGGCACGCACACACATGTGCCTGGTGTGAGTTTAAGCCTCTGGGTCCGGGACTTGAACCGCGGTCGACTACATGGGAGTCCAGTAACATAGCCATTACGCTAACTGCTGGTTCCTCTCTCCCTTTTTTGATTAAGAGTTTCGTTTTTTATTTTTTGTTTTGTTTGTTTTTGTTAGTGTAGGATGCATGTGCTTGCCAGAGAGAAAGTAAGTGAGAAATCACACCCTAGGCGGGATGGCCACACCACAATCCATTCTCTCTCATTCTTCTATCAGGATCTTGGGCATGCAAGTGCCTGGCATGAGTTATTATAATCATTTTCAATTATTATTTTTAAGAATTATTATTCATACATTAAATCGCTATACATCATTTAGATTGTGAAAAGACTTTACCCAGCATGATATACACCTCGGTCCAGCCCAGCTTTAAGCCACCAGATCCAAACCACTGTCGACGACACGGGAGTCCACTGCCATAACCATTATGCCATCTCCTGGTCCCATATAAACGTCTTTCAAATGATAACCTAGGAAAAAAAGCTGCCACAAGACAAGTAGAAACCCCAGGGTAAATTACCTCATACGACCAGGCATCAAACTACTGATTCATATTAAAAAATTATGTTGTGAGAAATAAACTTTTATACTGTTATGCCATTTACATTCTGTGCTGTCAAAGTTGTTAGTCAATGATGATAAATATAGGTAATATTAAAATGATCTGTTCAAATTGAAAACAAAGTAGGGTTAAAATTAAAATGTGACAGTAAAACATATTAAAATGTGTTAGCAAAACAGAAAAGGAGCTGAGAGGGAAAGAAACAGAGACAAGACATTTTCTCAAGTGTAGAATTTTCTATAGTGAAATATCTTTTGGTGGGAGCTTGAGGCAGAGAGCAAGACAGAGTTCTTTACCAATTTCCTGTCCTATAATTATTTAAGATAGGTAGATAAATAGGAATAATACCTCAGTCCCCAGCAGTACAACACTTAATCTGCACACACACACACACACACATACACACACACAGAAAGAGATCCTCACCTTTTATATCTCTTTTAAAAAAAATGACTTGTGGCATGGTGGTGCCCACCCAATGGTAAAAACTACTGAAGGTTAGAGGATTTTGCCACTGAGTACCTCCTTGTCTCTCTCAACGCACGCATTTGGAGCCAATAGATGGTGGCATGGTTACATCACTGGACTCCCACACGGTTGACCGCATTTTGAGTCCCAGATCTTATGGCTTGAAAATCACACCGGACACATGTGCATGCATGCCCAAGATCCCAGGAGGAGAATGAAGAGATTGTGGCATGGCCATCCCCCTTGGGGGGCGATTTCTTACTTTCCTCTTGCTGTCTCTGTCTCTATCTCTTTCTCACTCTGATGAGCACACACATCCTAAGACAAAAAACTCTAAAAAAATAAAAAAAATGGACTGAGGGCCAGCCCACAACCTGGTGGTTAAGGTAACTGGATCCCACATGGCCAACTCTGCAGTTCAAATCCCAAAATGTGGAATTTTGAACACCACTCCAGTCACTTGTATAGTACCAGCCCAAAAGCCCAAAAGAAGGAGAGATGGAAAAGAGGTTGTAGGTGACTATGCTTCATGAGGAGTGCTTTCTTACTTTCTCTCTCTGCCTTTCTCTGCCCTTTTCTATCTTTCTCCGTTCCTCTTCAGTGATGCAAATGCCCTCTGGCAAATTTAAAAAGAAATGAATTGCACATCTCTTTCTAATTTCTAGAATTACTGAAGGAGGTGAACACCTGCCTAAGTATTTGCCAAAGAGGAGAATGCTTAGTAAACAATACCAGGGCATGATGAGTTAAATCGCAATCCTCAGAAAGATATGTCCACACCCTTATCCCTGGAATCTGTGAAAGTTACTTTATTTGATAAAAGGGTCTTTGTAGAAATAGGTAACTAAGATTCTTAAAAAGATCATCATGGAGTATCTAGGTGGTCTCTAAATCCAATGATGAGTAGGGGTTTTATTGTCTTGTTTTGTTTTTAATAATAGACACAGAAAAAGGTAAAAAAGAAAGAGAGAGCTAAGTGACCACCAGGGCAAAGGTTGAAATAATACAACCAATGTGGCCAAGGGGTGCTTATAGTCACCAAAAGCTAGAAGAGGCAATAAATAGGTACTCATTAGATCACCTGGAAAGAAAGTGTCTCTGTTAGTTAGCAGTTCAGTTTCAGACCTGCCCTCCAGAACTGTAAGAAAATACATTTCTGAGTTTTATGCAACCCAATTTATAGGGATTTGTTAAGAAAGTCCTAGATAAGTAACATATCGGACAAAAGGTGGGACTGATTAACACTGACCTAATTAATTTAGACAATCTGTGTGCCCTGGTTGTGGGGTCACAGAAGACCTAACTAGTGTTATAAAAATAATTACATTTTTTAGAGGTTATTTATTTATTTATTTAGTCTTAGTGCACATGCACTCGCCAGAGAAAAAAACAGAGACAGTAAGAGGGAAAGTGAGATACCACCCCCCACAAGGGGATGGCCATGCCACAGTCCCTTCTCCTCCATTCTCCCTCTGAGACCTTGGGCACGTATTCACGCACATGAGCTCAATGTGATTTTTAAGCCACCAGGTCCCAAGACTCATACCGAGGTCAGCCATGGGGTAGTCCAGTGATATAACCACTATGCCTGAGAATTAAAATTTTTGATCATCAGTGAAGATATAAAATTCTCTTTTATAAGATTTGGGATTTAAAATTTGATAGGAAAACAGATAGAAGGTGGGAATAACTAACCTCTTTCATTTAAAAGAAAATTAAATTTTATTAACATTTTTAATTTGTCAGAGGGTACATGTGCTTGCCCGAGAGAGAAGGGAGACAGAGAGAAAGCACCTTCCAATGAGGTGTGGTCATCCCATGATCTCCTTCATTTCTCCATTCTGTTGGGACTTTAGACATACATACATATTCACCTGATATGTGTGTATTCTGCTTTATTTTATTTTAAAGAGATTTTTTGCTATAGGGTGATGTGCTCACCAGAGAGACAGAGAGAGACAGAGCCGGGATGGCCATTCTGCAACCCCTTCTCCTCCATTCTCCTCTCAGGATTTTGGGCATACATGCACACGTGCCCAACGTGAGTTTCAAGCCGCTGGGCCTGGGACTTGAACCACAGTCAGCCATGTGGGTGTCCAGCAACATCATCACTACCTCATCTGCTGGTCCTGACCTAGTTTGTTTTTGAAACCTTTGAAAGTCCGAATTTGGATGTGCTCAGCCATGTGGCATCTGGCTGCCTCAACCACCAGGCCACAGGGCTGTCCCACTAATCACTTTAATTTACAGATTGGGAGTGAAAATACTATTTTAGTAATAGAGTATGAAATAAACGTAGAAATATAGTGTTACAAACCTAGAGTTAACCCTTGCATAAATATATTGGGTCATCAGAAAAGTCACGAGGTATTTTTCTATGACGTTTATGATGACCCCGTAGAATAGTGAGTAGAACTACTGGAAATTATGTTAGAAGATGAAAAAGATCTGTCAGTTATCTCTGTATCAAAAGAGGTCAAGAGAATATATCTCAAGCTGCTTAATCCAAAACATCTGTTTAACACTTAGAAAATATATAATATATTCTAAACTCATATAAAAAGATAATAAAACTTCTTTGTGCTTCAGATGAAATAAAGGTTTCTTTTGTCTCTCTTCCCAGCTAAAAGCGGGAAAGTGTTTGAAACTCGGTAACATGTTTACACTGAAAACTATTCCACAGATCCAAAGTGTTTGTATCTTGGTCCTAGCCATCCTGGGAGGTTCTTCCAGTCGGTGTGATGAGGGCGGAATCCCCAGCACAATTCTCCCTATGCTTACACAAGAATGGGGAAGGGAAGCCGTATGAGGCAGACAATTCCTGTTTGAAATAACCTGAGGATTTAACTTACTCTCCAGTTGCCAAAAAATTAATTTCTTGGGCATAGGCAGGTGTGAGAACGGATGGACAATGCGGTTTCTGTTTCTGTGGCTGTATGCCTACGAAAACTTAAGTTTTCTATTACTGTAAAAACAAAAATAAACAATTAGTGATGTACTGCACAATTAGTCTTCCTGCACATCAATTTCTTAACACACTCGTCTCCCTACTTACACACTATATATCCCCCCTCCTAGAAGGAAACTCATAAGGATCTTATCTTTTTAATGTATTTATTTCCAAGTTCAGAATCTCCAGCTTTGGTAATCACAGGGACATTTTTTACAAAATATTTTGCTACAGACCACTACCCAGGTGCTTAACCAATTCAGGACCTTTGCCTACACCAATACCCCACCTGTAATGTCAGTGGCCTCAGGGAGGCTAGCAGGTGGAACATGATAGGAAAAGCCCAAGTTCTTAGTTCTCCAATTATCACATGCAGATGTTCAATGGACTGGTAATATGAAAACAATACATTACATTGTCTGTCTATATTTACATTTGCTGGTCAGTTTTGAGATATGTGTTTTGATGGTTCTTTTGTAAATTGTAGCATCAAACTCAAAAACTAGTACCAAATCTCTCAAAACATGCAGTTCCTGTTTGTTTAGCAAGAAACGACATTAAAATGACCTAGTGTGCTCTAATGTTCTCAAAGCTGGGGTTCCAGCCAGGTTGCAATTTTTTCTTTCAGTAAACTCTAGCTCTGTACAGGCGCCAGTGACTAAATGGAATAAGAGAAGGATAGGGAATGGAGGAAGAGTAGCCATCTTTGTTACCAAAGCAAACAGCTAAAGATCAGCAAAAGGGAAGAACTGAAGGGGTCTGTAGAAGAGTAGTTGGGGAAAGGATGATTGGTGTAAGGGAAATTTGATTTTAATGATTTAACTATTCTGTGTGGTTTGGTTTTAAAAATTATGTTTTGTGTAGTTATTTTGTGTTTTAAAAATTAAATCACAAAACATACATAGTGTTAGAAAAAATTAGAAAATAATAGAAATTATCTTCAAAATTGAAGGAGAGTGAGCAAAAGAATAGAGCCAGGGGAAATTCCAATACAAAAATTGACATATAAAATTTTGATAACACTTATGGGAAGAAGAACAGAAATTCTTAATAGTTCCTGAGATATTAAAAATAAATAAATGTCTCCTTTTCAATATCAGTTCCTGAGATATTAAAAATAAATAAATGTCTTCTTCTTTTCAATATCGTTGGCATGGTTACTTAACATTTTTAAATCTCAAAGAAAATAGAAAAGGAAGAAAACATTGAAACAAAATCAATCAGAATAAAGTACATTTTAGCATTTATGCTTTAGAGTTCTCACCCTAGCCACAAAGTAAAGTTTATTCTGGAAATAGGTTTAGAAATATGCTTATGTGAGGGAGCTTTTTTTGTGTAGATGGTGTGTGTGTGTAGAGAGAGCAGAAAAACTCAATACTATGACTTATTTTTTTTTATTTCCAAAATAAATTAGAGTTATTAACTAATTGCATTTGTATTTGGACACTATTTCAAGTTTTTAAATATTAACCTACATTTTTTTAAAAAAATTAAGAATTAGAATAGATTTGCTTTGTTCTCATTGTACTGGGTTGTTGGAAAAGTCATGGTGCATTTTTACATAGAAAAATATGCATGGCTTTTCCAATGACACAATATTTCTCAGTTCTAATGATACATGACATGCACAGACACAAGAATTACAGAAATATAAAACTAATAGAACATTTGGGGACCAATATATTTTACACATTCTCATATTTGATATAACCTTGAATTTTGCCTAAGAAAACCACACCAGGGATGAGCACATGGCATAATGGTTATGCTGCTGAACTCCCACATGGCTGACAGTGGTTCAGGTTCCAAACCCTGAGTCTTAAAACTCATGCTGGTACCTGTGTGTGCATACCCAAAACCCTGGGAGGAGAATAAAGAAGGAATTGTGGCATGGCCATGACTCCTGGGGGGGGGGGTGATCTCTTGCTTTCTCTCTCTCTCTCTGTCTCTCCAGTGAGCTCATACATCCTATAGCAAAAAGTCTCTATTGAAAGAAAGAGAGAGAGAAAGAAAGAGCAAAAAATGGGAGGAAGAAAGGAAGGAAGAAAGGAGAGAAAGAAAGAAGGGAGGGAGGGAAGAAGGAAGGAAGGAAGGAAGGAAAGAAGGAAGGAAAGAAGGAAGGAAGGAAGGAAGGAAGGAAGGAAGGAAGGAAGGAAGGAAGGAAAAGAAAGAAAATAAGCCACATCAAGTTGCCTATCTTTTAGATCATCAGGCTAATTATTGACAGATATGTAAGGAGTACCCAGAAGTCTAACTGCTAGTGAGAACTGAAAATGAGACAGTAAAATTTTAACCATACATGGATAGAACTTCTGTGACACATATACTGACTTAGTGAAAATTATTTTAAAAACTTACCCATAGAAAAGGTTGGTTTTAAAAAGCTATGTCATTCAAACTACAAAGATAACTCAATAAATACTGTATTTTTACTCTCACATATATTTTTAGATTATATAGATAATTTAATTGAATTGACCAGTTTATTATGTGATTTCATTTATTGTTGAAATAAGTCAGTTCAAAAATTCAACATAGTGGCACTTCCATTAAATTAAAGCATTTCCTCTAAACCATAATTTCCCCAATTATATCTATATTAATATATTATAGAAACATACTGTTGTATTTACTTTTTGAAGTTAATGCATCAACAGTCTCTAAGAAGTTTCTTTTTTTTCCCTTAACCACAAAAGTGTATGAATATTTAATGAATACAGTAATATTCACAAAACAATTTAAATTATCATGAAATTCTATGTTAGCTGCTTCACTGCCTTTTGATATCTGAGAAGTCATTCTTCCTTTGAGCTTATTATAAATAAATTGGTTTGTTTAATCTTTATTTACAATAATTTAAATGATTTAATATTTCTTTTGTATAAGATCTTCTCATTTTGAAGATATCTCTGGAAAAGTATTTTCTTTGGTAGTGATTCAAGAGAATGAATGTGTTCCAAGATATTGGTTAGTGTACTAATTAGCAAAAATTTAAGCCAGGATTCCAAATACATTTCTAAAAGGGAAGGGCATGATCATTTATACATCTTCGAGAAGCATTAAGATAGTAACCACTAGCTCACCACTCCTAAAATGAATGCATCTTCGTCATGCAGCTTCTCTGTTGCCTCCTGTTTATAACCCTGGCCATGCATCAAGGAGAGCCATGCCCTGGAAGCAGTGATAACGGCCAAGTGCACACAGCAGTGCCTCTGTTTATGGGACTGTTGCCACTCTGCCACCCAGCAACAACTTCATGAAATTCTATGTTCGCTGCTTCACTGCCTTTTGATATCTGAGACGTCATTCTTCCTTTAAGCTTATTATAAATAAGTGGGTTATGGGGGAAAAAATATGAAATGCTAGTGGAGTGAAAGGAAAAATTTATTCCCTACTGGGTCATATATTCTTTGCCTATGGCCCTCTGAATGTGGAGAGAGTTGCTATTTAACACCAGGAAATGTGTAATACTATTTAAAAAATGACAGTGTCTATTTTTAGCAAAGCTTAATATTTTTTACTGTTTTGGGATTTTTTTTGACATATTTTATTTAGATAGCATTCTGATCACACATGGTCTAAGCACATTCAAATAATAAATCAAATACATAATCAGCTGTTAAAGGACTGGTCTTTATACATGCTAGCCAACAGTGCGACACTTGCCTATGATCTCGCCAACGTAAAACCACATCCACACCTCAGTGGCCACCAAACCATTCAGCAGAGCTTCCTCGACCATGAGCTGTTTGAAGCTACTGGTTTGAGCACTACTGACTATTTTTTTTCAGGCTCTGTACAGGGAGCTCAGCAGGGGTTGGAGGAACAAGCTCAGTCTTGGTGTAGTGCCAAAATGGGACCAATCAAGGCTTCAAGTAAGTCACAGTAGCGTTCACCAGTGCCAGAGCCTTCTCCGCCAGTTTACAGACAAAGTGGGCCATGGTCCTGGGAGGAGAAGTCCATCGCCCCAAACGACTGGCTGAATGTCATCCCCGGAAGCTGTTTTCAGATATTTTTCAGATATTAAAGAAGTATCCCAGATATAATTCTGTAACTAATGTCACAGAGAACATGCAACACAATTTAATTTCATACTGCTCTCATTTGAATGTGTCTTCCCAAAATTCATGTGTTGAAATTTGTTTGTAATAATATTGGGAACCAGCAGTTAGCGTAATGGCTATGTCGCTGGACTCCCACGTAGTCGACTGCAGTTCGCGTCCCGGACCTGGTGACTTAGAACTCACGCCAGGCCCTTGTGCGTGCATGCCCAAGATCCCGAGAGGAGAATGGAGGAGAAGGGATTGTGGCGTGACCATCCCCCCTGGGGGGTGATTTCTCGCTTTCTGTCTCTATGTCTCTCTCTCTGTATCTGGTGAGTGCATGTGCCCTATAGTGAAAACCTCTCAAAAAAAAATATTAATAGGGTAGAAATTTAATTTGACTATGGGACTTAAGAGGACCTTTGGGATAGGATTAGTATTAGGTAAAGTCGTCAGAGTGGGGCTCCCATGATTGAGTACCAGTGGCCAAGAAGAGGGCTTGAGGTAAAGTGGAGTCACATGAACACAACTCTCCCTGCTCTTGCGATCTCATCATGTGGTCTCAGAGCTGCCTCAGGAATCTTCTAAGGCTCCACCAAGCGAGCCCTCAGTAGATGTAGCCCTTGACCTTAGACTGCCAAAGCTGTGAGCTAAATAAAATCTCCATTCTTATAAATTACCCAGTTTATGGTGTGCAGTTGTTAGCAACAGAAAAGTAGACTAAAACACATTAATTTAAAAATACATACTTTTAACATATCAGTTTTTTTTTTTATTATCTGCTTTGGGGAGAAACCTAATTCTTTCTTCTGGCAGCATGATAAATCATAATTTTTGAGAACAGTAGGCCAAAATATTGTGACACTTTGGGACATAGTAAATATTTTATGAACCAAGAGGGGCCAGTTTCATTTATTGCATTGGCAAACTCCAAGCACATCAACTTCCTCAGTGGAAATATATGAGTCTGAAAAGAAAACTAAAAAAATATTTAAAGACATGATGAAAGCATCCATACAGTGAGCATGACATTTAGAACATTTACTTGCCCTCACCAGATTTAGTATTTGTAAGAAATTCTTATTTTGGGCTTAGCTAAATGTAATGGATGGAAAAGAAAGAGTTTTCCTGCTCTCTACTGAAAAAAATTACTTCAAAGTGGTACTAAATCAATACTAAATGGAATTATATGTTTTCTACCCAACAAATATCAGCCTCTTCACTAAATAAACCTAAAGAACACATACATGTATTCTCTAAAATTTAAGTCATAAAAACAATAATTTAAAAATATCACTATCTATTGCTCTTAAAGGCAATTTGTCAGAAAATAAATATGAATGGCTTACCCTAGTATCATAATTTATGTATTAAAAAATAGCCTAGTAGTTAAGAAGGCTGGATTCCCCATGGCCAACTGGTGTTCACGTTCTGGCTCTGGAAGCTTGAAAAACACACTGGGTGCACATGTTATGTGTGTACTCTGAATCCCAACACGGTGGAGGTATGGAGGAGAAGGGATTGCTGTATGACCATACCCCATAGAGAATACTTTCTTCCTCTCTGTTTTTCTGTCTCCCTTTGGAGAGCACAAGCACCCTCTGGCAGTTAAAACACACACACACACATGCACACACACACATACATCTATTGTAATAGCACCTCTATACTCATAAAATTATTGATTATTATGACTTTATGATCAAGGCTAATTAGTAAAATAAGTGGGTAAATATAAAGTATTCAGAGTATGTTGAACTATTATAACAATATGTTGATAAAATGATAAGTGATTTCAACTAATATTCTACAGGTTTTGAGATCATGAGACTTTTGATGGGTGCACACATCGTAGATTGCACTTTGATTAAATTATCCTCTCAACTCAGGTTGTAAACCCTATAATTAGAAAAGGAAAAAATGAGTTCCATCATTTTACTTTATCTACACCATTTTTCTTTCCTAAAAGCATGCTTTAGACAGTTAATGCCCTTACACAAATGATCACAGAGAAATAAGGCATGTAAACCTAGGGATGGATATATTGATGTGTTCATGTTTTCTGCTACCATAATAGAATATCATAAACTAGGTAACATATAAAGAATAAATGTTAGCATTTTTGGAGGCTGGAAAGTCCAAGGTCAAGAGGTCACATGTACTGAGGATCATTGCATGGTGGAAGGCATCACATGGCAAGTATGACAGCAGAGAGAAAAAGTCAGAGGCCCAAACACATTTGTTTTTCCCCAGGATCGCACTCCCATGATAGTGACATAAATTTGTTCATGAAGACAGAGACCTTATGACCTAATCATGAGACCTCTTAAAAGTCTAACCTCTTAATACTGCTATAATTACAAAATTAAGTTTTTAATCACAAGAATTTTAGGGGGCATATTCAAATCGTGGTAGTTATATTGATGTCCTTGTCAACACAGAGTTCAAGAAAGAAATGTGAGAAATGTAGGATGTTTTCCCCACCTTTGTTCATTTTCTACATGGAAAATATTTTTATATTTGACCTGTATAATGCATTGATCTGAGCATGATCTTATTCCCTCAATATTGTTCTGAATTGAAGTAAATAGAAAATCTAATGTAACACATTGGTAGAATTTGACTGAGTTGACAGGTTTCTCTCCAGTAAGAGTAATGTTATAAAAATATGAACTCCTGAGACCAGCAGGTGGTATAGAGGTTGGGGTCCCTGACCCACATGACAGACCATGACTCAAGTCGGAGCTGGCGACCTGAAACTCATACCAATTTGTGTGCCCAAAATCCCAAGAGAAGAATGGAGGAGAAGGGATTGTGATATAGCCAGGCCCCACCCTCCCCTGGGGGGCTGATTTCTCACTCTCTTCCTCATCTGTCTCTTTCGTCTTCCTCATTTGTTTGGAGAGTGCATGTGCCTTATAGCAAAACTCTCAAAAAAAAGAAAGAAAGAAAGAAAGAAAGAAAGAAAGAAAAGTGAATTTATAATTAACTGAAGACTTAAAAATTTTTAAAAAATCATCCCCTATGTGCTTGTGGAGAGGTTTAGTATGTAAGGTGCTGCAAGGAAATAATATCACATTCCTAATTCTGCTAACTGCACTTCTTCCACAAAAATAAGCAGAAATTACCCTTTCTATTACAGATGCAGCACTGAGAGCAAAGATGTCACAGCAGGGTTTAGTATGTAAGGTGCTGCAAGGAAATAATATCACATTCCTAATTCTGCTAACTGCATTTTTTCCACAAAAATAAGCAGAAATTACCCTTCTATTGCAGATGCAGCACTGAGAGCAAAGATCTCACAGCAGAAACACAAGAGATGAGCAGTAGTACCTTGCAAACGGAGAGAAAATGCATTTATATATTTTTCTATATTTTAAAAATATTTTATTTGCCTTTATATATTATTACTATTATTTTCCAATTTGGCTAGAAAGAGACAGAGAGGGAAAATAAGAAAGCAAGCCACCAGGTCTGAGATTTGAGCAGCAATCCGTCATGTGTGAGTCCAGCGCTTTTAACCAACACACCACCAGCCAATCCCGAGAGAATATATGTTTAAGTTAATAAGCAAGCAAGAAGGTAATGTTTATGGTACCCATTGGAAAGCAAATCCTCTTTAGCAGTACAAAAGTTAAGACAAGCACTGAATTTAAGGAGAACTTTTAACAAGTACATAGACCAAATTATGTTGTACTTCATATATTATGTAATAAGAATCCTAATTCGAATTGTTGACAAGGACAGTTGCCATTGATATGGAGTGAACACAGCTTGTTAGTGCTGATACTGTAGATTTGGCCAGTTTGAGTAAAACAAAGCTCTTTACTGAACCAAACATAAATTTTTCTCATAAATTATACATTTATTCATAGCTTGGAAAGCATTTCAACGTAATTAGAAAGAGTTGAGATTTATTTTAAAAATCTCAAAGATTCTATTTATCTATCTACCATCTATCCTTCTGTAAATCTATGTACCATTTATCTATCAGAATATACACACAAATGCTCCTTAAATTAATAATAGTTACTGTAGCATTCTCAACTATTCTCTGTTGACTTTATATACTTCTGACAATTGGATATGTTTCTAGATAAAAAATAAATAGTTATTATAGTTATCACTGATATTCACAATAAACATGATTTTGCTAGAAATCTGTTTATGTTTCTGAAAAAAATAAGAATGCACTGTATAATTTTATTTTTGGATCAACTGTATGGTAGAAATTTTATTTTTTTTTGAGAAAAATATTTTTGCTATACGGTATGTGTGCTCACTAGAGAGATGCAGAGACAGAAAGCAAGAAATCACACCCCCTGCACCCCCCAGGAGAATGGTCATGCTATATTCTTTCTCCTCAATTGTCCCCTTAGTATTTGGGGCATGCATGCACACACACCCAGTGTTTATAGCCACTGGGTCCAGGACTCAAACCACACGAGGCCATGCGGTAGTCCAGTGCCATAACCACTACACCACCTACTGGCCCTGCTAGTAAATATTTTTTTAAAAACATTCTAACTTTATAAGCAGACACATTAATATTATATTAGTAGATGGGAATTTGGGACAATTTTAGTTAGTACTGTACTTTTCTGAGGGGTTGACCCATATTTTACAGGTTTGCTACAATTAATATATTCTAATATTTTGTTTATAAAGATTATGGCACTGAGAATAATTTTTGTAAGTGAAATCCCTAAAAGAATGTTGCTTTAGTACTGTTTGTTATGCATATTCATTGAGATAACAAAGATATATATTTTTTCCAGTTTGTGATTCTTAAGCTACTTCAATTTTTTAAACTGCAAATAGTTGGATATTATTGCATGACATACTTATTAGAACTTCCCAATGTGTTTAAGAGAATGGTACAATTTCTATTTTAAATGTTTTATTTATTGTGACTGACCTCACTTTCTCTCTCACACTCTCTGGATAAATATATTTGATACCTGATGGAGTGTATCTGTGTTAATCACATCTGTCTGAGTATCTTTAGTAATCAATATTTTTTCACATTACTTCATATCTTTTAATAGATTACAGTGTCATAAATTGAATAAGAGGCACTTAGAACAAAATCATGTTCATAATTAAAATATCAAGGAAATCTATCATAAAAAGTCATGTTTTTCTAAATTACTATAATGAAAATGATATACAATATGTATTTTTTCATTGTGTAGAGTTAATTGATTTTCTTTTTTTCAAAAAAATCAGTGATTCTAGGGCCAGCAGGTGCTGTAGTGGGTGAGGTGCTGAGCTTCCATATGGCTGACCATGGTTCAAGTCCCAGACCCAGCAGCCTAAAAACTCACTGTGCATGTGTATGTGCATGCCCAAACCCAAGAGAAGACTGAAGAAGAAGGAATGGTGGTGTGGCAATCTGGGCTGAGATTTTTCACTTTCTCTTTCTCTGTCTCTTTCCAAGAAGCATATGTACTCTATGACAAGAACCTTAAAAAAGAAAAAAAAAAATTCTGAAAGTAGGCAACTCAAAAGATGACAGTTCTGTTCATTTTTAACATAAAATACAAGATGATTGATCCAACTTCATCATTTTTGCTGTTACATATGGGAAATAAGGCTGGGCTGTAGCAGAGTGGTTGAGGGAGCCACATCCCACAGGACTCACCATGGCTTAATCCTGACCCTGGGGCCTTACAGACATGTCAGGGATGTGTGCAGGCTTGCTGGAATCTCAACAAACGGAGAAATGGATGAGAAAGATTGGAGCTTGACCATGCCCCATTGTGGGGTGCCTCTCTCTCTTTCTCTCTCTCTGGCAAGTACATAAAGTATGTTTTATTGAAACTATAGTAATAATTCTTTTTTTTTCCCCTCCAATTCAACAGCCATTGTTTCTTTTTCTTTTCTTTTTTTTTTTTTGGATAGATTTTTGCCATAGGGCATATGTGCTCGCCAGAGAGACAGAGAGAGACAGAGAGATAGAAAGCGAGAAATCACCCCCCCCCAGGGGGGGATGGCCATGCTGCAATCCCTTCTCCATTCTCCTCTCAGGATCTTGGGCACACACGCACATGTTCCTGGCATGAGTTTTAAGCCACCGGGTCCAGGACGCAAACCGTGGTTGACTACGTGGGAGTCCAGGGACATAGCCATTACGCTAACTGCTGGTCCTCAACAGCCATGGTTTCTTCACTCACATTTTTAATTTGGTCATTGATTTGTCTTGCTCAAGTTGTGTCATTTTGCAGGCTGTTTTATTTTTGTTTTTTTTAAGAGATATTTTTGCTACAGGGTATGTGTGCTCACTGGAGACACAGAGAGACAGACAGATAGAAAGCAAGAAATCACCCCTCTGGGGGATGGCCATGCCACAATCCCAGTCTTCTACTATGTGGAAGCCCAGTGATATAAACATTATCGTACCTACTGATCCCTCGTAGGCTGTTTTCTATTTGCTTTATCCATTTTTTGTTCTTTGTTTCCATTTTCTGGCTTCTCTCCAATTAATTGGGCATTATAATTATTTATTTCCACTATTAATTTATGTTTTTCAAGATTACCTGAGTTTAAAAGATACATCTTTAGTACTCACAATCAAATAATTGAATACAGTTTCACATGTTTGAAAGGAATTTAAAACAATATATTCTCAATTCTTCCCTCTCACCTTTTATGATACTGTTGTCATATACTTCAGTTCTGTAGAAATATAAATATTCATTATATTATACCAGTTTTGCTTTAGGCAATTAAAATGAATATAAGAAAATTATTTCATGTTACCTTTATTCATAATTTATTGTATTTCCAATGTTCTTAATTTGTTGCTACAAATTTATATTTCTGTCTTCTGTCATAATCTTTTAATCTGAAGAACTTCAACGTTACTTTATCATCCTGCTGACTGAATTCTAGTCTTAATCATCCAAAAAAAAAAAAAAAAGAAAAACCTGTATATAAATTCTGGGATTACAGGGTTTCCTTTTTTTTTTTTTTTTTTGGTGAAGCTTTAAAGATGTTACGCCATTATGTTTTCCCTTGTATGGTTTCTTGCAAGAGAGTGTACTAAAATTCCCATTTTTTCCTCTACATATAATGTTTTATTTTCTTTTGTCACTCCAAGAATTTTCCTATTTACGTTGTTTTCACCAGTCTGAATATATGTCTATGTTTTTGTTTTTGTTTGTATCTATTCTGTTTGATGTTCTTTTCACATCTTGATTTTTAGTTTTAGTGCCTGTTAATTTTGAAATACTGTCAGACTGTTATTTTATTCTGCCCCATTCCATGTGTCTTCCTCTGGTATTCCAAAAATATACATCTTATGACATTTGATACTGTGTCACTGCCCTGTTTTATTTGTTTTACTTTTATCCCTTTGCTCTTCAGTATAGATTCCTCTGGTATTCCAAAAATATACATCTTATAACATTTGATACTGTGTTACTGCCCTGTTTTATTTGTTTTACTTTTTTCCCTTTGCTCTTCAGTATAGGTAATTGCTATGGATGTTTCTTGGAGGACATTGTTTCTTTCTTCAATTGTCAGGTCTAGCAAAGATCTCACTGAAGGAATCATTTATCTCTGTTATAGTGTATTTGTTTGTTTGTTCGTTTTTGCCACTTCCAATTTATTCTAGTCACATATCCCACTTCTTTGGTGAGATGGCCCATCTCCTCTGACATGGGGTTCACGTTCTCTGTGAGCCTTGAATATATTAATCATATTTATTCAAGTTCCCTGCCAGATAGTTGTAACACATACACCATATTTAGTCTTGCCTGTTTATTGCTTTGTCAGTTAGGTGTATTTTTTTTTAATGCCCTGTAATTTTTTGGTTAAAACCCAGGTATCTTGCATAGAACAGGAGGGTTTGAGATACATTGTTTTCTTGTTTGGGAGTAGACATGCCTTCCTTTCTGCTTCTTTGGGGTGGACAACATGTTAGACTGGTTGTAAAATATGTTATACAGTACTTACACATATGCCCAAGCTCCCAATTGTCCTTGACACCTTATGACTAGAGGTAAAGTTGATTTGTGAGGTTTAATTCAGGATTGCTCCCCCCACCATCATCTTTAAAGGCTGCGGTTTGTGCTGTGCCTAAGAGTGTCTGTCTTCGGAATCTCACAGCAGTATTCCATTGTTCCTTTTACTAAATACTCAGTATTCTGGGTATTGAGAAACAGGGGAGATAAGTTCTCTGCTGTTCTCTTTGGCCCTCAGTCTAAATCAGTGTACCTGTGTTTCTGGGCGTCTCCTTCAAAATCGTAGTGTTCTTTCACCACTTACAGTTGTGGTCCTAGCAGGTATTTCTCCTCCTCCTTACGGTTAGAAGCCCCCACTTTTCCCATACATAATGGTTGTTACCAGTGCCTTAAGGGTGATGGGATTCTATTATTCTTTTGGTTTAAAGCTGACTTACTGATTAAAGCTTCTTTATTCCACAGTTGAGATAGGAGAATGGTTTTTATGCACATTTTGCCCTTCTCACAACATCTTTTATTTTCCTACTCAAGTTTTGTTTTTGTTTTAGTTTTTGTTTTTGTTTTTTGTAGAAGGCGAATTTTCTGAGGACTCATTTTCCTTCTGGGAATGAATGCACTTCTGTCGGAGTTCAAGAATAAAAGGTTAGAGAGAAGAGGCAATTCTCTGCATTGGTGGAAATTGAAGGCTTCTTATTGTTCTGCCAGTCTGTTCTTGGCCATTGCCACTTTACTAGCTGATTTATTTCACTCAGTATCCTATGACGTCCCCCACTGATACTACAGTGTTTACTTCCCATACGACACGAAAGGAGTCTACGTCTTCCTAGATTTTGGGTAATTTGCTGAGATCCATGCAAAGAAATGGATCTGCATTTTGCTTGGATTTTTTTTCTTCTTTTTTTTTAAGTGTGGAGCGATGCTCTTTCCAAGTCTACATAGTACTGAAATCAGGGAGTCTGCCTTTTAAGAAAGAATTTTATAAATCTGCAATTCTTCAAATATTTAAAATTTTCTATAGCCTCCAAAAATGCACATTTACATACTAGAAATAAACATAAGCACTAAAGAGAAAAAAATACAGGAAACAGCAGGCATTATCATATTGTGCCAGATTCTTTAACTTACTATTGTAATATGAAATATTTTGAAATACGGAAGTTACAAAATATGTGAAGCACAATAAAGTACATCTTATCAGACTTAGAAGAAGTAAAGCTTTTTTCAACGTTAAGAATTTTCCTTGGGGCCAGCAGGTGGCATAGTGGTAAAGGTTCTGGACTCCCACATGACTTACTGCGGTTCAAGTCCAGAACTGGCAGCTTATTTTCTCATTTTTCTTGCTCTCTCTTTCTGTCTTTTTCTGGTAAATGCACATACCCTATAGCAAATTTAACAATAGTAATCAATAAAATTAAATAAATAATTATTTTTAAAAAAGAATTTTCCGGAAGCACTAGTTGCATAATGGCTATGTCATTGGACTCCCATGTAGTCAATCACAGTTCGAGTCCCGAATCCGGGGCTTAAACTCACACTGGGCGCGTGTACGTGCATGCCTAAGATCCTGAGAGGAGAATGGAGAAGAAAGGATTGCAGCATGGCCATCCCCTCTGGGGGGGGGGGGTGATTTCTCACTTTCTGTCTCTCTGTCTCTGTCTTTTTGGCGAGCGCATGCGCCCTATAGCAAAAACCTCTCCAAAAAAATGTCCTTTTATGACACAGTTGCAGTGGTATACACTTTAGTGTAACACAGTATGGCTGGGCACACAGTGAAATGATAGGCTGGTGATGTAGGGGCACATACTGATATAACCAGTGTATGGCTAGTATTCATTCTCCACATGAGCCTTTGAAAGTCCCTTAAGTTTGTGTGGATTATCCTTCAAAATTTCAAAAATGGAGTACAAAGAACATTTGAGTAAGTACATCAAAGGAAATAAGAGAAAAATGATGAGCATGACAAATGAAATACTCTATATTCAAATGCAGCATCCTAAATATCCAAATAATATTTTCTCCAAATAATATTGATTTTCTTTTCACTTACCCATTTTTATTTGGGTCTTGTGCATAGAGGCAATTATCATTTAGATTGTTTTTAGTCTTTTGAGACCAATGAGAAATAACTTAATGCAGAATTGTACACTTTACTTTCTCATAAATTGGCTTGTTTTACAGTCTTATCTTTCACACGGACTCATTATATAGATAAGTTTACGAATATGCTGCAATATTTTCTCTACCCCTTTAATTCAGTTTTCTAAAGGTAGTATATATTTCAAAAACAGTTCTGTTGTTGAGAAAAATAATTATCTATTTAAGAAATTTACCAATTTCTTGTGTGGAGTGCCATATTTTCTTTAAATATTTTATCTTTCAATTTTAGCATACACGAGAACATATATATGTTTTGACTTTTATAAGTCTATTATTTATTTATTTATTTATTTTGGAGAGGTTTTTGCTGTAGGGCACATGTGCTCGCCAGAAAGACAGAGAAAACAGAGACAGAAAGTGAGAAATCACCCCAGAAGGAATGGCCACGCTGCAATCCCTTCTCCATTGTCCTCTCGGGATCTTGGGCATGCACGCACACGCACCCCGTGTGAATTTAAGCCACTGGGTCTGGGACTCAAATCGCGGTTGACTACATGGGAGTCCGGCAACATAGCCATTATGCCAACTGCTGGCCCCGAGCTTTTTATTTTTAAAATTTATAATCATATTATTTTTAACAAAATGAGAAATATATAAAATTTAAAAACACAGTAGACAAATTTGAATGTAGAGGTGACATAAAAAGCTAATGCTTATGTACGGTGTTTTTAATTTGGTCCTAAGTAATATGAATTTATATGTTTACTGAATTACTTAACTTTGATAGTATTCAATGATTAGTCAGTTGTCATCCTCCCATTTTTTAACAGTGTTTCATCATGTCTTAATTGTCCTGTCTCAGCCTTTTGAGTAGTTGAGACTACAGGCACACACCACTGTACCCAGTTTTTAAGAATGGTTTGGAAATCTCACTGGGGCCCCCTTTTTGGCCTCAGTCTGTCAAGTACAAATGTCAACCAGCTTGTTTTATCATGGTTGGGCCTTATCATTACCATTTTGTAGATGACAAAATAGGCATAGATAACTCAAATCCACCTAATTAGTAAGTGTTATGGTCATGGTTTGACTCCAGTCTATTTATTTCTATCATCTATACCTTAATGACAAAGCCATAGAGTCTTTACATATTTTTTGTGAAAAAAGAATAGATCACATAGTAGATATCAATACATGCAGAATGCACACACATTTTCTCCAAGCACACACACACACACACACACACACACACACACACACACACACATACACTCATGCACTTGCATATACCCCTTAAGAAATAAGTTAGTCATGATAAAAATCTGTAATGAAATAAAAGGAAACCAGATTTAATGTTTTTATTTACATGTTCCCAGCCACATTCCTACTGAAGTTTCTGTTTTACTACACCTAGTATCAGTCAACTTCATTTTTTTAAATCAATGTTGTGTAGATCCTGGGGTTCAAAGAAAATATTTTGCTGACCCATGTTTTTTAAGACTTGGTCTTCAGTAAAAATTATTTGTCCTCAAGGACTGTTGGATCTTGTAAGTATGCAAGTATTTAGCTGACATTTCATTCAGGTTGCCTGTAAATAAACAAATGGACTTACAAGTTTCTACACAGACGTGTACAATTTCTGGGGCCAGCAGATGGCATGATATTACATTGCTGGACTCCCACGTAGTCAACAGTGGTTCAAATTCTGGACCCAGTGGCTTAAAATTCATGCCGGGCACATGTGCATCTATGCTCAAGATCCTGAGAGGAGAATGGAAGTAAAAGGATTGTGGCATGGCGCTCTCTCTCTCAGGGGTGATTTCTTGCTTTCTCTCTCTCTCTTTCTCTGGGAATCACACCTGCCCTATAGCAAAAATCTCTCTTAAAAAAAAAAGTGTACAGTTTCTGACTTCACTAGATTTTCTATTACCACAAGTATACTTTTAAATTTACTATAAGCACTTCAAAAATACTCATTTGATGTAATAATTAAGTGACAATTTCTAGATTTGCTGAAGGACACCACTAATAAATAGGACATGTATATAGTGTAGCTGTAATAATATTAAGTATAGAGAAAGAAAAAGATAATTCAATGAGCAAATAGAGGATAATACAATGGTAGAAGACATAAAATAGGAGCATAATATCTGAGGCATCTAACAGTCTATTTGAAAGGAAAAAGCCCAGCCATTGTAGAAAAAAAACAGTTGATGTAGCATTGAACATTAAAACATAATGTACGTAAATAACAGACATAAAAAATGACAATGATATATACATATTTTAAAATTAAAATTAGAAAATGAGTAACTAAATAGGAATTCACTGATGATGTCAATTAGACACATCATTCATTGCTAAATTTCCATCATCCCAAAGGTTTCCTTTTGCTCTTTTATAATCACATTTCACTTCACTACAGGACCGGATAGCCTGTGATCTGATACTTGCTCCTGTAGTTTTACCATTTGCAAAACATCATATGAATGTAATCATAGAGTATGTTGTATTTTATACTGAGATGCTTTACTTAGAAAAATGCTGGGGGCCAGCAGGTGGCATGTAGTTAAGATGTGGACTCCCACATGGCTAACTATGGTTTGAGTCCCAGACCCAGAGGCTTAAAAATCATACTTTATGGGTGTGTGCACACATGCCCAAATCCTGAGAGGAGAATAGAGGAGAAGGGATTGTGGTATGACCATTCTCTCATGGGGGTGATTTCTCATTTACCCTCTTTCTGTCTTTCTCCAGAGAGCACATGTACCCTATGGCAAAAACGTTAAAAAAAAACAGCAAAAAAAGAAAATAAGAGAAAATGCTTATGGAAAGCACTGATATCATTGTGGTATAAACACTGTTGCTTTTCATTACTGACTAGTACATCCAATGATTGTATGGGTGTGGCATATTTACCTCCTCTTCTCCAAGTGTAGACATTAGGTCATTTCTTGTTTGGCTATTATAAATCAAAGCTCATATGTTTATGTACAGATCTTTCTCTGAACATATGTAATTATCTGTCATGAATCAATATCTAGTAGTGAGGTAGTTGAGCCATATAGTGTTTATATAATTTTATTAAAAAAAGAAAACTACACAACTATTTTCCTCAATGTCAGTAACATTTAAATCCTCATTATCAGTATATGAGAGTTTCAGATGATCTACATTCTTTTCGATGCCAGAGCTTGGTACTTTTAGCATTTTGGATTCTTTTTTTTGTTGTCTGAATTTTAGTCTTTCTAATATATGTGTAATGGTATTCCATTGTGTTTTAAGTTTGAATTTCCCTAGTGAGAGATGTTAAGAATCTTTTTATGTGCTTATTTGCTATTCTTGTATTTTTTATGAATTGTCTGTTCAGATTTATTGCTCAAGTTGTTCAGTTGGTGTTTTGTAACTATTGTGTTCTGAGAGTTGGTTATATAACCTGGATAATAGACATTTACCTTTTGTGTATTTTATAAATATTTTCTCCCAGTATGTTTATCTTTTCCTCATTTTCTTTATTTATTCATTTGTTTATTTAAGGTTTTTGCCATAGAGTGCACACATTCGCTGGAGAGAGAGAGAGAGAATGAGAGAGAAAGTGAGAAACAACTCCCTGGGTGGGATGTCCGTGCCGCCATCCTTTCTCCTCCTGGGATTTTGAGCATGCATGCGCACATACCTGGCTTGAGTTTTACGCCACCAGAACTGGTACTTAAACCGTTGTTGGCTGTGTGAGAGTCCAGTACCTTAACTACTTCACCACCTGCTGGACCCCATTTTCCTCATTTTAATAGTCAAAATTTAAATAGCACAAGTTTTTTTAATTTTATGGAAGTTCAACATATTAATATTTTTTACCTAATATTCATTTGATAGCCTATCTGAAATCTTTGAATGATTCTATATAACAGTTTTTCTTTCATACTATTTTATAGAAATCTTTTACCTTCCAGTTTTACATTTGGTGATCAATTCATTTTGAATTAATTTTTGTTTTGATGAGAAGTATGGGTTGAAGGTTACTCTTTTGCATATGGATAATCAATTTTTCCCCCACACCATTTGTTGCAAAGAGTAACCTTTCAACACTGAATGACCTTGGAAATGTGGTGAAAAGCAAGAAATAGAAAAAGCAGAAATAGACTATTTTATTTGCATGTGTATGTGTATGCTCTGCTCTGCTTCACTGATCAATATGTTTATCTTTATGTTTGATTCCACATTCTTGTTCCCTAAAGCTTTTAGCTAGGTTATAGCCTTGTTTTGCAGTCTTAAAATCAGGTAGTTCAAATCCTCTAAATATATTCTTTTAAAAAATAAAAGAAAAGAACAAAACCCTTGTATACTCAAGGGTCTTTGCTCTTCCATAACTTTTAGTATCAAGTTACTGATTTCTACCATGTGAACACAAAAAGGTCACAATATGCATTATTTTTTATTTATATGGTGCTAGATTTCTAAATGAATTTTGAGAAAACTACCTCTTGCAAATAAGGATTCTTTTGGTTCATGAACATCATACATGACTGAAATGTGACATCTTTTCATAGTATTCTTTGAGCTTTACAAGTTTCTAGTTCAACTTTTTGTAATTTGTGGGCTGGCTGGTGGTGTAATGGATAAAGTAGAGAAGGGATTGGGATGTGACTGTCCCCCATGAAAAGTGCTTTCTCATCTCTCTCTGTCTCTGTCTCTGTCTCTGATGAATGCACATCCCTTCTGGCATTTTTTTAATGTGGGGGTATTTTAGTCTTTAAGTGTTTTCTCTGCTTTATTACGTTCTCTTTTTTGTATTTAAAGTACATCTATGTATGACAATAAAGCTCTTTATGCTGTGCTCTGTATTTTTAACTCTTAAAAACTTGAATACATTATATGGGCCTATCTTCAATTCCTTTCCTCAGCCTACCATCTGATTTCTTCTTATAGCCCATCTGTTTGCTGAAATGATGTTTCTGTTCATGTGTACTGCCTCTACTCTTTTAGTATAGTTAATTCTAATTATTTTAACGGCCCTTTCTAATAGTTCCAGCATCTATATCTTATCCATGTCTTATCCTCTTGATAAATTTATTTCTTTAAAAAGTTCATTTTCATGCTCTGTTGGTATATCTAATACTTTTTGATTAAATGATCAACATCATGGGCAGAACAATAGAAACTGAGACAAATGCTATCTAATCCAGGACGTAGCCCCTTTGGCTTTTAATATAGGAGAAATTAGCCTCTATAGAAGCTCATCTGGGACCCTGTCACCTCAGCTACAGCACCACTGGCCGACTCCCTGTTCTGTTTCTTCTCAATTGGGGTTCCCTCTTTGGAATTCAGATTGATTTTCTTGTCTTGTTTTGATTTTGGAATTTCAGTTTAGTTTAGTTATTCTCTGATCTCTGATAGGCTCAATGAAGTCATAATTTATAAGTTTATTTGGTTTATTCTCTTTTTTTTTTTTTTTGGAGAGGTTTTTGCTATAGGGCACATGTGCTCGCCAGAAAGAGAGAGACAGAGAAACAGAAAGCAAGATGGGACCAACAGTTAGCGTCATGGCTATGTCACTGGACTCCCAGGTAAGTCGAGTGTGGTTCAGGTTCTGGCCCCGGTGGCTTAAACTCACGCCGGGCGCGTGTGCATGCGTGCCCAAGATCCCGAGAGGAGAATGGAGGAGAAGGGATTGCGGCGTGACCATCCCCCCTGGGGGGTGATTTCTCGCTTTCTGTCTCTATGTCTCTCTCTGTCTGTCTGGCGAGCGCATGCGCCCTATAGCGAAAACCTCTCCAAAAAAAAAAAAAAAGAATTTGGGATGATATAATCAAGTCAGTTTTTAAAAAATAATCATTTTTATATATTCTAATCATTTCCTTCACTACCAACCAAAGAACTTGATATTTAAGGAAAGTGTTTATTTAAGGGGCATAAGATTCATACAAATTCCACAGCAAAGCTGAAAACTGTGCTTTCCTTTAAATTAGAGCAGCGTTTCGGCTAGCATCATATATGCATAATGCAGGAAAAAAATTTAGAAAACATACAGTATTAACTAATATTATCTTTGACTTGCCTTTTCTAAATTAAATTTTCCCACTGAGCCGCTGGTTTCTACCTTGCCTCCTTGATGCTCAGGTATTATTTAATATCAGCTATTTGTGACGAGGAGCTGCATAATTTCACTGAGGTATTAGACTGTAGTAGTTATACACACGACTTTTCATGTTTGACTACCTGGGTTTGAATTCTAGATTCAGCACTGGGCCACCTTCTGCAAATTCTCAACCCTGCTTCAGAATTTTTAGCTGTTTAAATGGAGAGGTCAATAATAATTTTTCACCAGATATTTGTATTAATTAGAACACTACAGATAAGTTCTTAGAATAGTACAAGGAACCTAAATCTTTAAATATTCTAAAATTCAAAAATGCATAATAATAGTAATTAAATTACATTTATATCCTTTGAAAATGTTGACAAATTGCAACTATAGAGCATTAAGGAGGAAATATAAAAACAAAAATTCTGGCTTCAGAGAGTTGGATCTTGATGAATGTTTCCTAGGGATGATTGTGAGAAGTAATGAGAGCTGAATGTTAGGACCCTCTGTGCCCATTTTTACACTAATACCAAATGACGGAAACAAACTGTATACTTAATGCAGTGAACGAGTGAATAAAAATAAACTTAGAACAGATCAGAAGGAGGCATGGAGTTTAAGGTGCTGGATCCACATGGCCTACTGCTCAGTTTGAGTTCCAGACCCGGCAGCTTGAAAATCACACCAGGTGCATGTGCATGTGTACCCCAAAATCACAAGAGACTAAAGGCAAAGGGATTGCAGCATAGCCCTCCCCCTGGGAGTCGATATCTCACTCTCCCTATCTCTCTTTCTCTGGAGAGCACACGCACCCTATAGCAAATAGTTAAATGCATACATACATGTAGAAAATTAGGCTAATATAATGTTCCACTCAATATTGATTTATTTTGGTACTTTTTGTATGGCAGTGTCTTAAATCATTCTCTTATCAAGACAGAAAGTGATAGAAACAACACATAATTAACAATAAAAACTGTACCACAGCATGATATCTATCTATCTATATCTATATCTATACCTGTCTATCTATACACACGCGCGCGCGCGCGCGCACACACACACACACACACACACACACACACACACACATACATATATATATATATATATATATATATATATGCTGCATATGTGGAAGGTAGGGTCAATAAATGCTTCATCTAAAAAGTTATCAATACCTAGAAAGTGCCCGCAGCGAATGGCTAGGGCATAAAATAAGCTACATGAGCATGTTTATTCAGAAGTCATTTCAAAACCATGTCCAGAGCCTGTTTTGGTTTGTGAGAGCAGTCAAGGAGATGACACCATTGTAGCATATTCACTCACCTTTAGACAGCTTGCCTTTGATATCTGGAGACATCGTGTTTCTATTCTCTAAGCTGCTTAGCCTGGGCAGCATCCTCTTCTGATCTGAGAAATACAAGTTACCTTTTAAATGAAGCGCATCAAAGGAGAGTACAGGTTATGAATTAAGTTCAGTACGATAGTGCATGAACACACTCACTGTTTTTGATATCATTTTTATCTCTGTTCTTTACAATAGATCAAAACAAATCATCACACTTTTTTATGTAATATATTCACAGATTTCTGTTCAGTCTTACTCCTCCCTCCCTATCGCTCCTCATAAGACCACTTTAGCCAAGTTATTTGCATGGAATATGCGGCTCTCAGGCAGACAAGGCAAAGCAGAGCATTCCAAAGAGAGAGAACTAAAAATGGGCGAGCATCATTTCACAACGGGGATGTAGCTGAAACATATATTATTAGGTGACTTTGTCACCGTGGGAGCATCATAGAATGTACATAAAAACCCTGATAGACTAGCCCATTACATACTTAGGACATATGTGTTACCTATTGTTCATAGGCTACAAATCTTATAGCACATTTACTTAATACTGAGGGCAATTGCAATACGGTGTTAAGTATCTGTGTTTATAAACATACCTAAACATAAAAAAGTACAGTTAAAACATGGCACACTTTCTCCTTTTATCTCTCTTTCTCTCTCTTTGTCTCTCTCTGGTGAGTACATATGTCCTGTGGCAAAACCTAAAAAATAAATGAAACTGGTACAGTTGTATACAGCCCTTTCCACAGACGGAGCTTGAAGGACTGGAAGTTACTGTGGGTGAGTCAGGGAGCGAGTGCTGAGTGACTGTGAGAGCCTAGATGCCGACCAGACTGTGCGCTGCTGTAGATTTCATGAACACTGTATACACTCAGGCTATGCTAAATTTTTAAAAAAAATAATACATTAACCTTCACTTACTAGAACTTTTACTTCAGCACTAAATTAATCTTGGTCTACTGGACATTTTACTTTATAAGCTTTTAATTTTTTTTTTCATTCTTATAATACCACTTAGCTTAAAAGATGAACATTGTATAGCTTTACAAAAATTATTTTTCTTTATATTGTTATTCCGTAAACTTTTCCCTATTTAATTATTTGTTTTTCCTTATTTATTTATTTTTTTTACTTAAAAAAAAAATATCTTGGGGCCGGCAGGTGAGATGGTTAAAGTGCTGGATTTTTTTTTTTTTTTTTTTACTTAAAAAAAAAAAATAACTTAGGGCCGGCAGGTGAGATGGTTAAAGTGCTGGATTTTCACATGACTGACCACAGTTCAAATCCCAGACCTAGTGGCTTGATGATCATGCCAGGTACATGTGCATATGTGCCCAAAATCCTGAGAGGAGAATGAAGGAGAAGTGATTGAAGCATGGCCATACCCCTCCTCTCCTCCCTCCCATACTGGGGAGTAATTTCTCACCTTCTCTTTCTCTCTGTCTCTCTCTAGTGAGCACATGAACCCTATGGCAAAAACCTAAAAAAAAAAGTACTATCCGTGAGATTTATAATTTTAATCTTTTTGACGAGATGAATAACCATATATTTAAGCAAGCTGTTAGCACGTTACATTTTCAAATGACTGTAATGGAAATTTTAAAAAGAAGACATTTAAATGGTAAATTGATAACCAATAGTTCTGACAAAGCAAAAGGTTTGAAATATGCAGCAGAGCTCCAGGGAGTGTCACTTATATAAGGGGACTTCAAAAACTTTGTGTAAAAATAAAATTAAAGGACAAGTTTTATTTTGATACCAAAAAATTTCAAATTCATCTATCATTATTTTGTAATATATATCTTTAATGAACTTTTTGAAGACCCTCTCCCTTATAATATCCAGACTGTGAATTTGTCAACGTGAACTTTTTGAAGACCCTCTCCCTTATAATACCCAGACTGTGAATTCATCAACATCTTCATAAGACAAAAGAATATATACAGCTCTCATTCCATCATGTGCTCTTCTCCCACCTTTCAACGTTTTGTCCTCTTCCTGGTATTCAAAGAAAGGGCTGTGGCATTTTTAAGGCTAAATAACAAATCAGACCATAAACTTTATGATTATTAATATAAGCAAATAGAAAAATCAGCTAACTATCCTTCAAATAAATTCTTTAGCCAACTCTTTGAGATTTTAGTTTATGTGAGTTAAGTTATTACATTAGTTTTTATGAATAATCTGCAGTTACTGGTTCCCCTTAAAATGTTTACTATACAGAAGAGCACACCTACAATGCAATTATGATGGGTAATAATAAGGTGAAAATAATTAGACCTAGTCACGGTGATGCACACTGCCAAGATGCTCTACTCTGCAGACTGGGACCAGGTGTGATTCCCAGTCTAAAGTGAAGGCCAAACATGGCAGAATGCAACTGAAATACCAGCAACTCAGGAGGCTTAGGCAGGAGAATCTCAACACAGTGAGATTCTGTATTTAAAAATATAATCAAGGTAAAAAGAATGAATAATTTAATAACCATGGTAATAAATTTGTGAAAACAAGTAATTTTAGGATAAGAAGAAATACCAATGCAAGTGAAGAGAGCATTAAGAATGATCTAATGTAAATGAAAGAATTTGTCCTACTTCTTGAAAATTGTATATGAAGATAGAGAAGACAAGATATTCTTGAATAAGAAAGCAACTTTACCAAGTAAAGGATGTATGAGGTGTTTTAAAGGAACCATAAGCAATTGAGGTTGAGGGAGGTATAGTTCTCAGAAGGGGAGGTGACTAGAAAGTATGACTTCAGGTACTAGAATATGTTATATCCATGACAAATAGTTTGAAAAGTATTCCAGGAAGCGACATAATACCAAAATATGCTGCCTTCTGTGCCATTGACTCAAATACAGAGTTAGAAATGCAGCATTAACAATCATGTAAGGAATCAATATAGCCAACATCATTATCAGTGAAAGCAGATCGTGCAAATGAAGCAAGACAGAATTTGTATGTGAGTTCATATTTTTACATTTTACAATTGAACACATCACAGATGAATGATATTAATAAGGACTTCTCTAATGTGGAAACATGCATTTGCAATTCAGATGGAAACCTCATTTATTTCTATATTTTAATGTTGATATTTGATATTATTATGGTTAAACAAGAATTTATATGAAGTTTTTTTATGTCATTGCAACATGAAACATATAAAAATTTAAGCTGTTTTACTTCAGGTTGATAAATTTTTTTTAAATTTATTTTTATCACAAAGATTGTACTAATGTTATATATTTGTTTAAAGATATCATTCGTTATTTAACTCCCGATATTATTGGTCAGAATGTCTTCATACATCCATTCTAAATATATCATAGAGAAAAAAAGCAGAAAAGAAAAATCAAGTTTTTAAAAATAAACTAATGAAGGTAGTAGGATTATTTATCTTCAGTTAATTTAAACAAGGATATTGGGACCAGCAGTTAGCGTAATGGCTATGTCGTTGGACTCCCATGTAGTCGACCGCAGTTCGAGTCCCAGACCCGGTGGCTTAAACTCACTTCGGGTGTGTGTGAGTGTGTGCCCAAGATTCTGAGAGGAGAGTGGAGGAAAAGGGATTGCGGTATGGCCATCCCCTCTGGGGGGTGATTTCCCGCTTTCTGTCTCTCTGTCTCTCCCTGTCTTTCTGGCGAGTGCATGCGCCCTATAGCAAAAAAAAAGAAGAAGAGAAGCTCGATCCCACGTGGCAACCACAGTCCAAGTCACTAAGCCTGACCAATAAAAGAAATCAGATAGAAACTATAGTAAACATAAAAAGCTTCCCTAGAAATGATAATTACAATAATTTATTATAGAATACAGTTTTATTCCTACATTTTTCTTAATATTTAAATT
>NW_006159867.1:3803783-3826298 GCF_000334495.1 Tupaia belangeri chinensis | reverse complement strand
TAGAATGCAGTTTTAGACCTACGTGTTTCTAAATATTTAAATTAAGTTAAAATATTTTATAAACATTATTTTAAACCTATGTAACATTTCTTAAATTATTAAAATATTATAAACAGAATCACGACAGAATAGCATATCCTCCTCCCTGACAATTGTTACAGTATACATATGGATTAAAACTGGCAGCTTTGTGATAAATTATTACATCATTTGAACTTTAGTCCCAGCTGTATTCTCTTTGTCATCCCTAAATGCTTCTAACAGAAAATATAGCCAGCTTTTCTTCACCACACTACATGTTCAAATCACATCCAGAATCTAGTCCCATGGTCAAAAACCTGTAATTCTTGCAGACCCTACCAAATAAGTTCAGGAGAGATTGCCTATTTTTAATTTTAAAAAATTTTTTTGAATTTTCCTAAAGGCACATGTGCCTCCCAGAGAGACACAGAGAGACAGAGACAGAAGGAGGAAGGGAGAGGGAGAAAGCATCTCCAAATGGACCATGGTCTCTCTGCAATCGCTGGTATGGTTTTCAAAACTGCTGTGACTGGGAAATCGTAAGGTCAGCCAAATGGGATCCGGCTCCCTTAATCCCTAGGCCACAGAATTGGCCTGAGATGGACTGTTCTCCACGTGGGGGTTTAATTAAAGCTGTTTGTTCCAGAATGAACTAAGAAGCAGTGGAAGGAAACTGGACTCCAGTGCAATGCAGGTGACCAGCCTAGAACTGTGAAAGGATTGTTTCTCAATCATCTTTGATCTGCTTTTTCTCTCAAAGTACAGACTTTTATGAGCCTGTAGAGCAGATGTGCCAAAAGAAAGAGCAGCTACCTTTGACCCTTCCTGAGGCTTCATTAACTAAGCTCCCACGGCAGGAGGGAAGGCTGGCATAGGCTGGCATACCTGGGCTGAGCTGTGCCACTCACTGTTGTCTGTCCCCCAGACCCATCCAGCTGCAAGCACAGAGCAGTCTTTCCCCTCCACGTTCATGGCTCTCTACCTTTACAGTCATCCTGAACTCTGCTGTGTGCAGGGACAGTCATGATCATTTGACTCAAGTATCCTCTTTATTTTACTTATTTTGTCTTTGCCTTCCCTTAGAAGATGATAGGTATTTGGAATAGAGAAAAATATATACTCAAGCTTGCGCATGCATGCGTGTGTGTGTGTGTGTGTGTGTGTGTGAGTATTTAATTTGCTGGAAGACACATGTGCTCAACAGAGAGAAACAGAGAGATAAAAAGAGTGGGAGAGAGCCCTTAATGAGGCATGATCACATTACAACCCCTTGTTTTCCATCTCTCCAGCCTGCCAGGATGTTGGCACATACAGAGACATGTGTGATGTGTTTTTCAGTCTACTGGGTCTGGGATTTGAATTGTGCAGTCCACCATGTGGAATCCAACCAACTTAACCAGCATGCCATGGGCTGGCTTGTGCTTTTTCTATGCCTTAAGTGTGACTTCTTTCCATCTTTATAGGTAATGCACAATTTGATTAGACTAAATTATTTTATTTCCATTTAACTGTTTTCAAATCACAATCGTGAGTCAGTTGTACAAATTTAATTATTTCTACATGCTTTATGAAAAGCACACATATTTCTTAATAAAGAAGATTATTTGCCTCTTTAAGCAGATAGAAGGAAATTTCTTAAAGTAAACATTCTATTTTACATAAAAAGGCTAGGACTTGGATGTTAAAATTATTCTGTGAAATTTATGAAATATCTGAAGAATTTATTCATAGAAAAATAAAATGTAAATCAAAATTTACTTCAGCTTAAGGATGTGTACAATACAGTCATTTGCTTTTATTATATCTTCTGTATTACTGTTATACACTAATAAATCAAACTTCTCTCTCTTTAATTTTTATATCAAATTATAATCCCCAGAAAGACTAGTTTTTTGTTCATGGGTCCATATGAAGACATGTGAAATTTATTGGATATCTGTTATTTTTTAAAAGAGATACTATTATGTAAATATTCTGAGTTAAAAAGGGAACTTTAAAAAAATTTTGAGAGTAATTTATTTTCCCTATAAGGTGAATGCACTCACTGGAGAGAGAGAGAGTGAGAGACAGAGAGAGACAGAAAGCTAAAAATCCCCCCCGAGGGGGTGGCCTTGCTACAGTCCCTTCTCCTTTAGAGATTTTGGACATGCACGCACACATGCCTAGTGTGAGTTTTAAGCCACCAGGTCCAGGACTTGAATTGCAGTTGACTATGTGGGAGTCCAGTGACATAACCATTGTGCCATCTGCTGGTCTCAGGAACTTTAAACTTTATACTTAGTGAAAACAGCAAGTGTTTTCTCATAGTAGGACATAACTTTAATAATTTTAAAAGTCATTTAACCTAAATATCCTATAATAAATACAGAGAGACTCTAAAGGAAACAGTCAAAAATACAGAAAAAAATAAAAGATATTGGACTATATCAATACAAAGCTCTTATTCTAACCTTCTTTCTCACTCAAAGATTAACATTTAAATTCTTCACCATGTTCTGCTCCACTAAATTAATCCCCTTTCTCTTTACCGTTATTTAGCTTTAACTACATTGGCTCGTTCATTCTTCTTTAAATAAATCAAGCTCCTTCTGATTTTTATCATGGCTCATTTTGTTGCATCTTCCTTGAATTTTCTTGCCTTACATTTTTAAAAAAGTTGCTAGAGGGCACATGTACGAGAGAGAGAAAGACAAAGAAACTGAGAAAGACTCCCCATGGGGGATGGCCCACACTGTAATCCCTTCTCTTTCATTTTTCTTTTTGAGATTTTGGGCACAAAAGCACATGAGCCTCGTGTGTTTCTTTCACTTTCTTTTTTTAAAAAATAGGGGTTCTGGTTTTTTGTTTGTTTGTTTGTTTTTTCACTTTCAGGCACATACACTCACCGGAAAGAGAGACAGAGACAGTGGAGAAAAAGTGAGAAAGTATCCTCCAAGTTGGATGACCAAGCCACAGTCCCTTGTCCTGGGGCATGCATGCGCATGAGCACAGTGTGATTTTCTAGCCATCAGTCTGGGTCGAGCCACAGTTGGTCTCGTGGGAGTCCAGCAATGTTGCTGCTACACCAATTGCTGGCCTCATCTAGTATGTTTCTTATGCCACCAGTCCAGGACTTGAATCCTCTAATACTGGTGGTATCCAGTCACCTTTACCACTGTGCCACCTGTTGGCCCCATTCAATATTTTTAAGCACATATAAAGTTATGAAATTCCAGCAAATTCCTTATTGTTGTAGATTTTTTTTTCTATTGCATTTTAAATCTAAACTTTCCACACATACGTAACAGCTGCCTTATCTGTGGTACACACTTTATCTTTGATAAATTTACTATAGATAACAGTTTACTTCAGATATCATTTTGATCTACCTTCCTAAATAGTATAAAAACCTATTTTGAAAGAAGGACTAATATTAAATGTGCAAACGGATGGATGATTGGCAGTCAACAAGTGAGAAGTAATAGCAATTTAAAATTCAGATATAGATGTTATGTCATCCCCTTGTGTTGCTAATAATAAAAATACCTGAACCTGAATAATTTATAATAGAGGTTTATTTAGCCCATGGATTTAGAAGTCCAAGCTCCAGGGCTGCACTTGGTGAAGGTCTTGTTGATAGAGTCCCGATATGATATGGGACTTTGTGTGGCAGGAGAGCAGGAGGTGAGGGTCAGTGTGTCCGTGTGTCTCCCCTCTGGTCTCATTCTCATCAACCCACCAGGAAACAGATGAGAGTGCCTTACCTTGAAAACGTAGCTAATTCTAATAACCTCTCAAATGTTGTACCTCTTCATCACATGGTAAGATTAAATTCATACTCCTTAATACCTTCACAAGGGCTCTCCAAAATCTGTCGCATGAATTTGGAGAAACACATCCAAACCATAGTACATGAGTAGTAGACATAATTAACATGTGATGAAAACAATTAAAAGCCTTTATTAAAATCTGATTGGCTTAAGTAACAAAAGTTATGAAAAAAACTAAAAAGTTATTCAAAAAACACTTTGAAGCATAATAGAGAATTTTTTTTCTTTTGATCGTTTTTCAGTTTGCTTCTTTGTTTTCAATAGTAGAGGAGTCTTGGACTGAGCATTAAGAGTTGGGTTTCAGTGCCACCTCAGTCAGGTGTCAGGCTTTAAGTCATTTTGTTTCACAGGTAGAAATCATGCTATTTATCATTTACTCTAACAAAGCTTCTGTCAGTATTTTTCTCCCCAAACATAACAGTTTTAAGCATGTCGTGTGCCAAATTAACGCTTACTTTTGGCAAGGACATTTTCATATAAAACAGAATAGAAAATAGAAGTGTTGCTCTCTTCCTGCATATGTCTCATTGGGAAAACAATGTGTGCCAGGAAGGAAGTTCTTTTTTCTTATTTCAGTCCGATTTTTACTTATTTTTGTTTTTATAGTAAATGGCCAGTATATTTATGACTTATTCCAACCATTATAAGTTACTCTCATTTCTCATTTCATGTTTTTATACTGTTTTTATGTTTCAGGGATATGAGCATGTCATGGGATTATTAATTTCTGAAGTTCTAAAGCATTCTCAGGTACGCTCTTTAATGCCAACCTTAGAAAAATAGTAAAAGTAATAAAGTTAATAAGCAATGGTGAAGAAAAGTAAATTCTACTGTACACCATTCTAAATATTGTAGCATGTAGTGATCTTTTAATTCTCTTCTCAACTCATAGATATCATTATCATTTTTATCTTAATGATAAAATCAGATTCAATGGGGTTGAACAGCTTGTTTAAAGTAACAGACTTAATTCAGAAAACAATCTGGTTTAGAACTCAAGCATGCTAATTATTGGATAAAGCAAGCTAACTAGACTTCAGTCATTTTTCTCATTTTTCCCCTTAAGTTTCAGAAAGTCATTTGTTCATTTCAGTGTGTTAGAATTGTGAAAGGAGATGGGCAAAGGAAAGGAAAATATCTGATGGTCCTGGGCACAAAGAAGAAGCTGTTTACTTTTTTTTTTTTTTTGCTACAGGCCGTGTGTGCTCGTCAGACAGACAGAGAGAGACCCAGAGACAGAAAGCGAGAAATCACCCCCCAGGGGGGATGGCCACACTGCAATCCCTACTTCTCCTTTCTCCTCTCGGGATCTTGGGCACGCACACGCACGCGCCTGGCGTGAGTTTTAAGCCACCGGGTCTGGGACATGAACCGCAGTTGACTACATGGGAGTCCAGCGACATAGCCATTACGCTAACTGCTGGTCCCAAAGCTGTTTTCTTTTCACACAGTGGTTCTGCAACTTAAGTGATCATCACAATTACTGAGGAATGTTAATAATAATAAATAAATAAAAATAATAAAATATAAAAAAGAGACTCAAAGAGAAAAAAAGTTACTCTAGCCCTACTCTGAAGTTGCTGAATCAAATTCCAGCTCCCTAGGAACAAGGTATTAATATTTTTAACAAATGCTGTAGGAGTCAATAACAAAAACAAAACCTACTGGTAGATCTCTTTATAATTCTCATTACAACCATATTCTAAATGAACACATGTTGTGCCATCTCATGAACTTAGCATAGAAATTGGAATTGTTCTCAGCAAACTCATATAATTTCCATACTGATTTGAATATTGCACTACTGGAAGTTCTGTCAATATTTCTTAGAATGAGTATATTGTGAACTATCTTGTAAATCTAAAGTATTATATCTATCATTATTCATAATCCTATTCTCTTTATTGGTTCTGAGAAACAGAGTTAAAATATTTGGCCTTATAACTGAAGCCTACTAAATGCTGGTGAAAGATAGATCACCAAAATTGAAATCTGTATATATTTAAACCTCTTTTTCCTTGCAGCTGAAGAAAATTAGATACTATTCTACATAATATGAGTTTACTTACAAACATTATTAAAAATTGCGTTTTATAGGATTCCTGGAATTCAGAGACTGAGAAATGATATATTTGATCTCTAGTATTTCTGTGATTTCTTTTAGCACTTTATCTAACTCATGTGTGACTTGTAATAACATAAACTAAGCTCCATTTCCTCTAGTATAAGCATATTTCAATATTGTCTTATTGAGTGATATAAATATTACTGTCATTTTCCTTATTTTTTGGTCATGAACAGAGGTAATAACCTATAGTAGTGCTAGATTGTTTCTTTGAACAGAAAGTGGGAGCTTGTGTAGGTAAACATTTCATTTCAATAGCTATACATTAAGGAATCTACTTACAAAATATCTATTGCCATGGTAGAAATGATTAAGATTTTAAAATACATGTTAGTAAACTAATAATTTTTGGCTATAGTTTGTTTTTCTGAGAGGTACATGCACTCACCAGAGAGACAGAGACAGACAGAGAGACAGAAAGCAAAAAATTACCCCCAAGCGGGGATAGCCATGCTTCAATCCATTCTCCATTCTCCTCTCGAGATTTGGGGTGTGCACACACATGCACTCAACATTAGCTTAAAGCCACCAGATCCAGCATTTGAACCGCAGTCTACTGCATAGGAATCCAGTTACATAATCATTACACCATCTTTTGGTCCCCTGTTTATAAATTTTAAAACGTGCAGCTCATCTATATTGGAAAACCTACTTGAATAAAATAAAATCGAAAACAGCAAAACCAGGAATAAATGGTAGGGCTTATTATATGTCTGTAGTAGTTTTATTAAACTTTCCATGTCCGCACAATTTGTGACATACGAAAGGCATATCTGGGCCTTGTACATTTTGTGATTCCAAGACCATGGATTGATTATTTCTGACAGGCTTTCGAGTAAAGGAAAGACAGCTTGACAGATGCATAGAGATTTAACTACAGCGCTCAGCAAATTCCGGCAAACAAGTGTGATACCATTTTTGGTTCTGTGTTAAAAAGATGTACTATAAAAATTAAATTACCTATCATGAACTAAAGTCAATGAAGCAAACAAGTTAAATAAACTTAAAATTAGCACATGTTAATATTTTTGGTATGGGTTTATGGTGCTATAAAATTGGCTCTGCAATTTAATCGCATCTTTTATCATTAATACAATATCGAATCTGTACAACTCCTACCCATTATTTAGTTTATATTTCTAATGATATGTTAGATGAACTAGTCCAATGCACCCCCTGCTGAAAAAATTAGAAATTAACAACATAGAGTAGATCAATACACAGCTATGAATATGTATGTTGCTGCAATATCTAGTCTTGAAGGCTTAATCTTTTTTGAATTTTGCTCAGTAGTCCTGAAAAATGACAAATGACTTATAGATGAAACATTTCCTATAAAAAATATTATTGAAAAATATGTTTAACAAACAAATATAACTTTCCTAATAACATTTCATGAGGTAGTAATTAACTGGCCTTCTTTATTTGTGGAGAGTTTTTTTTTTTTTTTTGCTGTAGGGTGCGTGCGCTCGCCAGACAGAGAGAGACAGAGAGACAGAAAGCAAGAAATCACCCCCCAGGGGGAATGCCCATGCCACAATCCCTTCCCCATTCTCCTCTCAGGATCTTGGGCATGCACGCACACGTGCCCAGCGTGAGTTTTAAGCCACCGGGTCTGGGACTCGAATCGCGTTCGACTATGTGGGAGTACAGCAACATAGCCATTATGCTAACTGCTGGTCCCCATAATTAACTGACCTTCTGTGTTATGTGTGCATGTGTGTGTGTGTGTTTATCATTTTTGAAATTGCACTGTGTTAAGTAGGTCTTCTTTTTTTTTTCCTTTTTTTTTTGGAGAGATTTTTGCTATAGGGCGCATGCGCTCGTCAGACAGACAGAGAGAGACAGAGAGATAGAAAGCGAGAAATCACCCCCACCAGAGGGGATGGCCACGCCACAATCCCTTCTCCTCCATTCTCCTCTTGGGATCTTGGGCACGCATGCACACGCGCCTGGCATGAGTTTAAGCCACCAGATCTGGGACTTGAACCACTGTTGACTACATGGGAGTCCAGCGACATAGCCATTACGCTAACTGCTGGTCCCTTAAGTAGGTCTTATATAACCAAGGTAAAAGAGTTCTCTGAATCCTATATTATGTTTCATTGCAAAGCACATACTCCCCCAGAAATATAACCAGAAAAAAAAAAAAACATAATCAGTAGAAGCCATGTATTTTACAGAGAAAGAAACCTTTGAACATCATGCTTATTAGATTTGACATTGAAAAGTTTTAAACAGCTCATAAAGAAATACTCTTTCAAATATTTTGATCACAGAATCCTCTGTATTCATATTGCTATGACTAGCCGAAAACAGCAGCAGCAGCATCGTCCTCATTTATCTCCCCAATTCTGCCAAGTAGACAGTAAATTCTACCAAGTTTACATATTAAGCTCTGTGAAATCCTTGCTGTCCAACTGTTCTTTACCTATCATATGGCAACTTCGCTGGATTAAAACATCTCTAGTTCTCTTTCTTCCTGTCACTGCAATTCTGATGGCTTGAATTATCACCCAGTACTTCCTAGTGTTACTGTAGTAACTTCCATCTTAATGGTCTCAATACAGCTGTTCTAACAGTGTCTCCAAACAATTAGCTATAGTGCAGTCAGATAGCTCTTTCATGAGCAAAGAGCAAGCCCACTGTTGTGGAATAGAACATTATGGAAATAATCAGGGACTAGATTATTTCACTCTCAGGTTTCCCTACTTGCCCTCCCTTTAACTTTATCCATCTGAATAGTTCCCCACCAGTTACTATGCATCTTTCAAGTCCATTTAAAAGTAATTTTTTTTTCTCCAGAAAAATCTCTGACCCTTAACTCTATCTTAGGTGTATCAAAATCTTCTTATAATTAATTTGTAGTAGAGTAGCCCATAGGGTTTAATGACTGCTAGGTCCTTCTTCAGCATTTTTCCTAGTGATTATAAGCTTATAAGGGCAATGACTTTAATAAAAACAAACAAAACTACTTCACCATTGCAGCTACTTTTACATTGCTGAGACATAGACAGTCAATAAATAATAACCTATTAAAATTAACCCAATTATTTCTAAAATAGACTGTTAAAGAAAGTCTAGAATGTCTACACAAAATAAGCCCAAATATTTTTAAAATCTCAAAGGATCTAGTATACATATTGGGCAGTAGTATTGTCACTAAATAAGTCCTTTCCTCTGCATTTGGGAAACAGAGTTGAATATGGCTCTGTGCTTCCTTCTTGGAATGTGTATTTTAGTAGGGTTAAGTGGCAAGGAATGATTTAAAAAGTGTTTTGGATCTGGGTTTTACAAGCATCTTTACAGTGTGTGCAGGTGTGTCTGTGTATACTATGTTAATATGTACATACATATGTGGTCATTAAATGTCCCTTCTCAAGGAATGTAAAATAGAGTTGGCATATACTCATTTATTTTTGCTACAAAAGTTAGGAAATACATTTGATTGTATAGTAAGCATCTTAGCCTTCGCATAGCAGTAGCAACACAAACTGTTTTAAATTGCCAACCTGGTAGGTAGTGTAGCTCACAAATCAATTCGTGTATTTGGCTGGCATGTTGATGCCCATCAGTATACAAAAATAAGTGATTGCCTAAATTTAAAAATCAGAAGACTTGAAATTTTCAAAGGTTTATTTTTATCATTCCTTGAAAAATCAGATCTAGCAACACTAAGATAAATTTCCTATATGGCAACTGTCAGCTGCCAACACACTTTTCTCTTCTGATGGGGCATTTTCTCATATTTGCCCCAATCTCCGCTAAGTCCCAACTCTATCATGACCAGTCTATTCAACTTATTTATATCATCACGTGTGTCAAAGGAATGATTGTGATTCATATCTTGTTATACAGTGATAACATTTTTATGTAATTATTCTTTTTAGAAGAAGAAATTGTACAAAATATGATGTTAGTAATCATTTCTTAAGGTAGTCAATTTATAATATCAAAATGCCTGGAATGCATACACTGCAGATCTTCTGGTAAGTTTTCAGGTCAAATACCTATAGTACACAACCCTGGAAATATGCAATTTTTCAGGCTCCTTTATATAAATCTGCTCATCTAAAATATTCCAACAAAGTGGTTTAATGTGGATTTTTTTTTTGCACCCATGCTGTTGATTACTAAATGTAATAGTCTGATCATGACCCTGAATAAGTATGTCATTTTAAAAAATAAAATAAAATAAAATATTGGGTCAGTTTTTCTAGACGTTTTAGAATATGATAATAACAAGGAGTTTTTCAGAAACATCAAGAACATCAAAATATTGACAATATTAAGAGGATTAATTTTATTGCTCCTTCCTTGTTGTACACATATAGTAAATTGAATTTAGGATAAATTAGTGCAAAAGCATTTATTGTTTATTCACTTTATGAGAAATTATTGAAGGGGAATACTTTGTTTGCATGAAGTTTATTTATTCATTAACTGAACTTGGTTTGTAACTACAATAGGGAAACCTAACTGAGATTATAATGCAAGTGATTTTTAATCACTTGAGCAATTTCATTAATTGGAAGTTATGCCTTACATACTTTGGTGGGGGAGCCTTATAGTAAAAAGTAATTTCTTAGTAAATAAGACTGGATTAAATAATTTCTAAATTAATAAAACATAACAATATTTTGACATAGAGAAATGATCACTAAGATTTTATACTGTATCTTAGATTTATAAAAATGGCCATTGAGCCCATATCATAATTGCAAGAAAGAATGAGTATTATTTCATTTGGAAAATAAGTAATTTGTCTTATAATTCTTTTGAAGTTCATTTATTTACTTCATCCATGAGACAGAGACAAAGAGAGAGAATGAAAGATAAATAGGCATGCCCAATAGGATCCTCATGCCACGATCCTCCTCCAGTCTCAGCCAACCCAGTAAGGGGCATGCTTTTTTTAGTCTTTGTTGTCATTGTTGTTGACAAAGGGCACATATGCTTCAGAGAAAGAAAAAGGGGAAAGAGGGAGACAGGGAGAAAGCATCCGCCTTGGGATATGGCCACATCACAATCCCTTCTTTATTTCTCCATCCTCTTTGGACTTTGGTCATGCATGTACATGTACAGTGTGTTTTTCAAGTCACAGGGGCTGGGATTCATACGTGGTCAGCCACGTGGAATCTGGCTCCCTTAACCACTAGATAACAGATTGGCTCTCAGGTCATGGGCAAGTGCAAGTGCATGGTAAAGAGACCTCAGGACTCAAACTGAGGACCTTTCCCATGCAGGTTTAGTTATGTTACCTGCTGTACTACCTTCGGATCTCTCTTTTGCTATTCTCCTGTAGACCTTTAAGATGGAACAACAGTCTTCAAATATTTTTCCAAACTTTTAAAGATATTGAAAATGCTATTTTTAAATAATAGTTAGAGATGCTTGAACATAAAATTGAATCCAATTGATGCAAATTATATACCAAAAAATAAAATAAAATAAAAGATAGACATTTGATATTTTTGTATTCAATGAATAGCAACTGTATCCTTCAAGTTAATTTTTTTCTTTTCATTGCTTTTTGTCTCTCTTTCAGGTTAGAGAATTTCCACAGATCATCTTTGCTTCCTTGTTACGTTTAAGAGTGAAAGAACAAAAGCTGATTGAAAACGCTGTGAGGTGAGGCCTGCAAAAGAACTGTAGTTTATGTTCCAGCATCTGTAGGTGGATCATTTCTGTGGCAAATATGTGACAATGTCTCTTTTTCAGTTTTATCAAGAAAACTGGAATTTTTTTTTGGGGGGGGGAAGTTTTCGCTATAGGGCGCAGGCATTCTCCAGACAGAGAGAGACAGAGAGACAGAAAGCAAGAAATCACCCCCCGGGGGGGATGGCCACGCCTCAGTCCCTTCTCCTCTGTTCTCTTCTCGGGATCTTGGGCACGCACGCACATGCGCCCAGTGTGAGTTTTAAGCCACCGGATCTGGGACGCAAACCGTGGTTGACTAAGTGGGAGTCCAGTGACATAGTCATTTCGCTAACTGCTGGTCCCAAGAAGACTGGATTTTTTCATAAAAAATACTTTTCCAGTCCTGCCTGAATGTGAGCGACCATCAGCCAGAATATTGGTAGCTGGTAGCAGAAGAGAGCTGCCCTGTGCAGTGTTCGGTATGCATGCATTCACTGGGACCTGCTATTTTCAGTCTCACTTCCATAGTAACAGTTGGTGCAGATCCCAGGCCACTCAATCTGTACATTAGGCTCAGAAAAGATTTACTTTGCAGTTTTGTGCTGTAATGGGAGAGAAATGGCTCCTGGCCTGCATGATAGAAAAAGAACCTAGAGAATCTAAATGCTTTAAAAATTTCACTTATGTTTTCTTTTTAGTGACACACTATTGAAATCTCACTCCCAGTTGTAGTACAACTCAAAATTCTTGAGAGTTGAAGAGTTCGAAGGTATAATCACATGAGTTTTTACATCTCTTTACTTAAAATTCATTATTTCTGGTCAGCCAATTCAGTTACCATTCATTGATTTACTCTATTTCCTTCAACATTCAGTGGCTGTTTTTTCTCTTTTATTTTACTTATCTTTATAGGATTGTATATTTAAAAAATCTCTCAATGATGTTTAGTGGCTATTTCAAAAGAAAGCAAAAGTAGGTATGTTCTATAAGTCATTTTCATCTATATTTCCCCACTTTATTTTTTCTGATCCGGAATCTTTCAAAAACATTTGAGGATGCCTATATTATAGGGCTTGTGATTGACTATCATTATTGTAAAAGGTGTGATCCTTATCAATACTCTATTTTTGCAAACTTATGAATATACTAAAGAAAAAGTACCACAAATATATTAAAATTTTAGTTATAGTTATGTTGAAGTGACACTAAGAGGCAGAATCAAACTGAGATTAATTTTTAACTGAATGACTACTACTCAAGGCCTAAAGAGTAGGATTAATCATTAACAATATATATTATGAGTATTAATTTGATTTTATACAGGTCACATTCAAATTATATAAACTATCCAAAACTCTATTTCAAGACAATATAATATTGTAGGATTACAGGTTTATTTATATGCACTTTTATAAAGTCAAATCTCTGAATTTCGATGAGTTTATTTTTATTTAAATATAAAGTTATTTTACTGCCTAATTAAAGATTTTCTAGAAAAGTAAATTTAAAAAAAAATTAGAAGTGCTCCAATCCAATGAACATATGTTTTTTTCTAGAAAGTAATGTCTATTCTAGTTTGCATAAGTATTATACTTCAATTGCTGTTGAAACACTAGATGGATGGATTTGTGTTTAAGACAACGGAATTAATCTTCTAGTATTTAAAGTTCGAGGGGATTTTTTTTTCCTTTTCCTTTTTTTAAATTCCTTTTTTTTATTATTATTTAAAGCTGAGTGGGTTTTAGTATCATAAGGGAATTAGATGGCTTTTGAGAGTGATTTTTATATCAACATGCTTCAAAGCTTTTATAGGTTTCAGGCAACCATTTTAAAGATATTTTGTTCAAATAATGGATTTGTTTTATTCTCAGATAAGTCACCCAGTAATCCCTTGCTTTGCAGCTTATAGCTGCTGTAGCCAAGGTTAATTAATTAGAAATATTAAAGCTTGGATTAACACTTGGACCTGATTTACAAATCATTTGCTTGAAAGTATCTAAGTTGCCCAGTAAATTTATTTTTTGAAACTTAATGCCACACTAGAAAAAAGTAGATATGAAAAAAAAGAAATGTTTGTAGACAAATGCATTCAGTAAGCTATGAGAAAGAAAAAAGGAAGTTTCTCTCTGGTTTCCTACCAGCCGAACTGACTTAAGCTGTCACTATTCTTGGAAGTTGCTATCAAAGCCTATTTCTATATATGGCTTATATTTTAGGAAAAAGAAAATTTTTGCCTATCTGAAAGGTACTCTCATATAGATGTGGCATTTCATGTTGAAAATTGAAAAGTAATACAAGGTGCTAGCCCCATAGCCTAGTGGGTAAAGGAACCAGATCCCACATGGCTAGCCATTGTTTCAATTGCAGTCCCATGCCAGGCACATATGCATACACTCCCCAAGTCCTAAGAGGGTGGAAAATGGAGGAGGAAGGACTGGGGTGTGATCATGTCCCAAGTCTCTCTCCTTCTCCCCCTCTGTCTCTCTCTGGTGAGTGCATGTGCCCTCTGGCAAGTAAAAAAGAAAAGTATTTAGAGAGATCTGTCACGTAACCTTGGAGAATGAGATAAAGAGAAACTAGGAATCTCAGAGAACCAATGAGTTGGTGTTGGCATTTGACATAGTTCTTGGGTGTAACTTTGCATACACATGGAAAACTGTGAAGTGTTTAAAGGTAAAGCTGAAGGGATATTGTTTGCACAGTGTGAGTATGTACCCCATTGCTGATATACAGCCAAAGACGATCAAAATGGAAACACTTTTTGACTTTTGCTGGCAGGAAAAAGTCAAAATATAAAGTTTCCTCAATAAGATCTTCTAATAAAGCTTTTATTTTTATATGTTAAATAGGAAAATGAAGTTTCAAAATGTGGGTTTGGGTAAAAAAAAAATCAATATTCCAGTAAAGAGCAGGGAGCTCTTTTCTGTAGTGGGAAAATAAATAGTAAATATTTTAGGCTTTTAGGGTCATAAAATGTCTGTTGTTATGGTTACCTCTGTTACAATTACTGTTACCCATTTCTGCCACTACATTGTGAATGAAGCCACAGAAAAATGTGCAAACATGAATGTGGGTACATTCCAATAAAACTTTACTCTGAACAAAGACATTTGAAATATGGATAATTTTCACATATCAATTATTACAACAATTTAAAAATATTCTGCCTTTTCCCAATTTGTAGTAATATTGTTGCAAATAGGCCTATATTGGACAACTTAGCTGGATTCTAATGGAAATGCTCACATAGCTAGAAGACAGTGAAAGGGAAAATATTGAGTCATTGGAATAGTCATGACAATGTATCTATGTTTTTCTATGTAAAAATGTTCCAAGACTTTTTTGATGACTCAATATTATCAAATCTAAAGGTATGAACTAGGTTTCTTCCTAAAATAGGTCTTCTAAAAGTGCCTATAAAGTATGTAGTATAAAAAAAAATCTATTCATGGATTTCAATTATTTATTTTTGCTAGAAGGTACGTGTGCTCACTGATTAGAGGCAGTTAAAACAGAGAGGGAGAGGTGAAAGCATCCTCTAAGGGGAGTGTGGCCACAGCCCAATCCCTTCTCCTCCACCTCTCCCTCTCTTTGGGATTTTGGGCATGCACACACACAAATACACACCTTGCATGTTTCTCAAACTTCCAGGTTAGGAACTTGAACCATGTAGTCAGCCATGTGGGATCCAGCTGCTTTAACCACAACACCACAGAGCAGAGAGCAGACCCTTATATTTTGTTGTTGTTTGTTTGTTCATTTGGTACCTAAATAAGTTTGTACTTCCATTTTCTCACAAACTTCTTGAAGTCTCTGCTTTTAACCTTATCTAACAGATAGAATTGTTGTTGTTGTTTTTGTTTTAATGTTTTTGCCATAGGTTCATGCACTCACCAGAGGGAGACAGAAAGAGGGAAGGGAAGAAATCACCCCCCATCCCACCCTGAGAGGATGGCCAGGCCTCAGTCCCTTCTCCTCCATTCTCCTTTAGCAATTTTGGGCTTGCATGCACATATGCCCAACATGATTTTCAAGCCACCAGGTCTGGGATTCAAACTGTGGTCTTCTCTATTGGAGTCTCGTGCCTTAACTACCATGCTACTTGCTGGTTCCACAGACAGAACTTTTATCAGTAGTATTCAAAAATCATCTTTAGTGTCTCTAAATATAGTCTTGAAACATTTCCATGAAAACTTCTTTGACGGGCATGTGTACTTTAACATGTCTCCTCATCATGTAACTGGCCATTAACAGTTGTAAATTCGCCTACCATAACTTACATATAATCTTTTGTATGACATAGTAAAAATACAAATTTCAGTCCAAATATTTGGAAATCTTATAAGATCCATAATTCTTCTATTTTTGTCACTGAAACTTCTAATTATCACAGCTCTTTATAACATTTTTTTTTTTTGCATCTTCCCATAGGAAATAACAGTTTTCTAGTTTTAAATTGGCAGGGAGCCAAGATCAAACCAGTCTTACATAACCTTTATTCTGCACTCATCTAGACTTATAAGTAGACGTGAAAAGAATAAAATCCTTAACCCTCCCTTGTGAGCTTGTACACATTTGAGACTCTTCAGGGAAGGAATCATTAATTCAGGATTGCCTCTTTCAATTTCTGTTTCCATCAGAAGGACATAAGGTTATATTCTCTCATAAGGTGATTTACATAATGATTCAAACTAAAGTTTCCAGGCTAAATTTTGGGGGCATCCAGATAACCAGGAAAAAAAAGTTCTAAAGGGATTAAGTAGGTGCCTGAATAGCTAGTTGCTGAAGACATCAGGAAATTAAAAATTATAATAAGGGGACCAACTTCTTACCCCGCCTCGGCCTCCCACTTCCATTCAAGTTTTAATATCCACACTTACTCCACAAAAGAAATTGTCTTTTTAATGCTGTGTGATATTAAATAAATGTGAAGTTTTAAAAAGTCCTTTACCTTAGCTAGTAATTATAAGAATGAAGTCTTCTTTTAGAAACATAGAACCAATCACCTGTCTAAATTTTAAAAGACATTTTAAGATTTTATTTTCCCTTAATTAACAGAGATTCCAGTCTATAAAATCTAAGTTTCTTAAATCTGTCAAAAATGTCCTTTTCCCCTGGTACCTACTTGACGAGGAGATTGGGTCATATTGCAAATATAATCAGTTGTGACATAAAGATACAGAATCAAATTGCTCTCTATCTTGCTATCTAATTTCAGAACTATATTGAAATAGTCCATAGAACTTTGCTAAATTCTGACCATAGAGTACATAGGAACGTAGTTAAATTCTAAGAAATAGTAATAAGTTTTATATGTTGAACATGTAAAACCAAATATATTGTATGTTAACATATTAAATATATCTGGACATTGGATGTATAGTCAATGAGTTAATTACCTCTCACTTCCTATTAGATAGCAGACAGTACAATACAAAATGAGTTCTGATTTCAATGTTAGAAGCATCGCATTAGACACTTTACAATATTAAATGCATCAACTTTGAATGTATTCAACACTTATTTTAACTCGTAGCATAGATTCACTTGATTGCCAACTTGTTCTTCAAATCATTAGTAACTTTCAAGTGTACAAAATTTAAGGATACTATGGTTTCCAATTCTTGGTGATAGTCCCTTCCTCTTTGCTTATATTTTCCCGAACCTATTCAGGACATTGTTTTACACACCATGTCTGAAAACTCCATTAACTCCATTACTTTTGGGTCTCTTTCTGTTGTCTAATGCTTTTCTAGTTTTTTAGTGACTTTTGATTTATTATATCACCGTATTATATTTTTTCCTGTTATTTTGTTGTGTGTAGGCGTATGTTTTTTAAATATGATATTTTATATTGTATGTAAATATAGTAGGTCGTTGGGAAAGTCATGACGTATTTTTCTGTACAAAAATGCATCAGGACTTTCCCAACTGTATACGTGTGTGTGTATATGTGTGTGTGTGTGTATGTGTGTGTATAATGTGTGTGTATATATATACTGTATATATATATAAAATTTAAGGAAAAATATGTTATCTTCCTGGCCCAGTCATGGTGGAGCAGCAGTAGCTCCTTGCTCTACAAGACTAGAGCCATATTGCAGACCTGGATTCAGTTCCTGGGTTAACTTATACACAGTGAGCACATGTGCCCGTGATCCTGGCTGGCTGGGAAGGTCGGAGAAGGATAGCACTAGAAACCTGCTGAGATTGTCTCTCCCTCTCCTTTTCTGTCTCTCTCATGAAATAAACTTAATATGTGTGTGAATTATCTCTTCCATCAGAGGTCTTTATGGTGATTTGAAGTAGTTGGCTATGCCAACAAATAACCTGAATAACTTTAGGTAGCTTTTTTTGCACCTTTTATTTTATTTTTAAATCATTTTTAAATTTACATTTGATCACTGTACATCTTTACAGTGAGCAATATGGTTTTTCTCAGCATCAACACAGTGCATATTAGTCAAGTCAAAGATACAGTCATTGGTAGATAACTTCATATTTGTGTCTATTAAATGTGTTGTTTTTACCCTGATCCCCTCCCTACCACTCCCTATTATCCACTGTATCCCTCTTACTGTCTCTAATATCTACTGCTGCCCTCCCTGCTAGTATACCTTCCAGTCTTTCCGTTTCTGCTACAGAATATAGACATTTTATATATATTGTATGGGGACATTATTGCCTGTCTTTCATAGACTAGCTTGCTTTGCTTAGTATTAAATCTTCCATATTTATCCACTTTGTATTGTGTCAGGATCTCATTTTTTTATGGCTGAGTAGTATTCTGTTGAGTACATGTGCCACTAAAAAGTCCACTCATCTGCTTCTGGACATTGGGGTTGATTCTGTGTCCTAGCAATTGTAAATAGTGATGCAGTAAACGTAGATGTGCAAATATTTTTCTGACTATGCGTTTTCCTACCCTCTTGGTAGATACCTAAGAGTGGAATTACTGGGTCATGTGGTTCTATTTGTAGATTTCTGAGGAACCTCTATATTGCTCTTCATAGTGTTTGTCCTAATTTACATTCCCACTAACATTGTAGACAGGTTCTCTTTTCACCACAGCCTTCCTCGCCAGCACTTATCATTCTTTATTTTTATTTTTTACTTTTTTAAATTTAAATTTATTTATTTAAATTCATTTACTATAGTTAAAACTGCTTTTCTTGAAATTACCATTCTTTATTTTTTTATCTTAGCCATTCTGATTGGGGTTAAGTGGTATCTCATTGTGTTTTGATTTGCATTTCTCTTATGGAAGAGATGTTGAACATGTTTTCATATGCTTTTTGTCAGTTTGTATGTCTTCCTTGGAGAGTTGTCTGTTCAGCTCATTGGCCCATCTTTTAATTGCATTGATTTTATTTTTTTGTGGAAGGCTGCTTGAGTTCCCTGTGTATTCTGGTTATCAGGCCCTTATCTGAGGAATAGTCGGCACATATATTCTTCCATCCACTCTGAGATTTGTCTCCTCATCTAATTGTTGTTTCTTTTGCTGTGCAGAAGCTTTTTGATAGCATTTATTCTTATGACTATAATAGTTTTTGTTGTCATAAAAACAATGAAATAAAATACAACTCTAACCCACAACTTGCAGTGCCATTTCTCCAGATAACTTGTCAAACAATGAAATTCTTCTGCTAGTATTAATGGAATAAATATGTGCTCAAAATACATTATGTTAGCTAAATAATGTTTAGCTAAGTTTAGAATAATTAAGACTCTCACACAAAGATAATTATTCTACTTGGAACCTAATAATAAAAGTTGGGATAGCTTGAATGTGACACCCTCCTAAATATCACAAAGATAGTTTAATGACCTTTTATGCTTTTAAATAAGGTCTATCAAGTGAAGATTTATGGAAGCTATGAAAAGATATATAAAGTCCCTATTCATTCCTGTGCATTTACGATAACAATTGTGAGGTCAGCATGTGGCGTGGTAGTTAATGCCCTTGACTCCTACATAGCTGACCATGGTTCAAGTCCCACACCTGGCAACTTGAAAGTTGCACTGGGCATGTGTGCATGTCCAAAATCTTAGGAAGAGAATGGATGAAAAGGAATTGTGGTGTGTCCATTGCCCCTGGGTGGTGACTTCTCACTTTCTCTCTCTCTCGTTCTCTCTCTCTCTCTTTCTCTCTCTCTCATCTCTCTCCAATACTCATGTGACCTATGACAAACAAACAACAAAACAGAAGATAATTGTGTTGCTCATAATTTAATAATATGAATTTTGTTATTTTCTTCTCCTGAAATCCATTAAATGGTTGAGATAAATTTTTGATATCTACCAAAATGGATAAATACAGGTCTTAAAACTAGAAGTTTTGTTTATCAGCATTCATTATAACTGCTTCAATAGTTAACTTCCTCTTTGAGGTTAAAAAAAAAAAAGAAAGGAAACTGGTGCAAACTTTTGGCAGTGTCTGAGAAGTTTATACAGTCTGAAAAAAATTTAATCAGTTGCTTGCTATAACACTCTTAAAAACAATATATCCACCTTAGAAAACTAGATGAAGAAGAGGAAAAACAATATAGCCACCTTAGAAAACTAGATGAAGAAGAGTGATGTATACCAAAAGTAAGCAGAAAAAAAGAAATGAAAAAACAGAGAAGAAATCAGTGAAATTGAGAACAGGAAAACAATTTCTTAAATCCATGAAACAAAAAGCAATTTCCTCAAAAAGATCAATAAATTTGATGAAAATTCCAGCCAGAAAAGGCAAGAACAAAAAGAGAAGATAAAATCTACCAATATTAAAAAGAAAGATGCATGACAATTACTGATTCCGTGATCATTAAAGGGTGAAAAGAAATACTATGAATAATACTCTGCATGCAGATTTGATAACTCAGAAGAAATGTACAAATTTTTAAAAAGAGACAAGCTACCAAAACTTAAACAAAAAACGAGTAGATTATCTCAACATCCTACAGTTTTAAAAAGATAGAATCAATAATTTGTACTCTCTTAAAAACAAAACCCAGATAGTTTCCATGAACACTACAAAATTCTGAAGGAAGAAATTATGCCAATTCTCTATAATCTCTTGTAGAAATCAAAAGCAGATGAATTCTCCTAATTCTTTATATGACACTAGGTTACTATTTGGAAGTTTATTTTTATAAAAACCCAGCACAGGCGTCTTTATAGAAATTCTACTCATAGGGCCAGCTGGTGGCAAATGGATAAGGTGACTGGATCCCACATGACTAACCATGCGGTTTGAGTCCCAGATGTGGTGGCTTGAAAAACATGTCAGGTGTGTGTGTGTGTGTGTGTGTGTATGCCCAAAATCCTGAAAGGAGGGAGAAATGGAGGAGAAGGGACTGTGGTGTTACTATTCTCCATGAGGGGTAGTGCTTTCTCACTTTCCTCTCTCTCCAGTTCTCTCCAGTGAGTGCATGTGCCCTCTGGCAAATAAAAAAAAGAAAGAGAGGGAGAGAGACAGAGAGAGAGCAGGAAGGAGGGAAGGAACAAAGGAGGAGAAGAAGAAGAGGAAGAAGATGAAGAAGGAGAAGGAGAAGAAGAAGAAGAAAGAGCGAACAAGCAAGAGAGAGAGATAGAGAGAGAGAAAAGAAAGAAAGAAACCCTATTCATAAATACTAAATAGAGGACAACCAAAAAGTCCTTTAATAAGTGAATGAATAAGTTCTGAAATGTTTATACAATGGAATATTGTTTAGCATTTAAAAAAAATAACTATCAAACAATAAGTGGATATCATTTGTTAGGAAGTGGTTGAAAAGGTGATACAAAAAGGGTTTTTGTAGGGCACTGAAATTGTTATATGAAAATGTTAGATAGGGGCCAGCAGGTGGCGTGGTGGTTAAAGTCGCTAGATTCCCACATGGTCAAACACAGTTTGAGTCCCGGGACTGGGGGCTTCAGTTCTCCCTTTCTCTCTCTCTCTCTCTCTGGTCGAATTAAAAAATAATAATAATATTAAATGGAAATAAATAAATAAATTTTAAAAAGAAAATGTTAGATAAATTACATTATGACTTTGTCATAACTATCAACATAAGAAATAAACTCTATTCTGTATGAGTTAAAATATAAATTATGAGGTCAAATAATGCCAGATATAATACACATTCTGACAAAAAAAATCAAAGTACAATACATTGCAAATGTGTGACATGACCTAAAGTGGGTGGGTGGGTGAAAAGATGATGATGTAACTCACTTTGAAAATAGATAGAGGCTATAATTTTAATGTACAAAAGAACACATGAATATTGTATCTTATTGATAAGTATATTTTCATGCATAATGGGTTAATTATTTTGATACTGCTACACATGTGTTTTTAAATTAAACAATTATTGAGACAGCCTGTGGCATGGTGGTTTGGTTCCCTGACCCAGCCTGTCCAGGATCCTGACTGAACTCCAGCATACAGTGACTGGCATGGTATTTGTTTAATTGGTTTACATTAATTTGGAGAAATGGAGAACAAGGGATTGCAGTGTGACGTGTCCCCAGTGGGCATGCTTTCTCACATTCCCCCTCTCACTTTCTCTGTTTGGTAACCACGTGTGCCCTTTTGCAAATTAAAAAGAAAAAATGAACAATTATGTTATCAGATGGCAATGGTGGGAACCAGGTTCCTTATTATTGCAATGGGAGTTTACAGGTGAGCGAAAGAAGGCGTCTAGAATGGCTTATTTTTTAGTAGATTATAGTCAGAGATGTTAGTATGAACTCACATTTACCTTGTATAAATACATAGATGATTGCATAAACAATTTTTATTAGGTCTATGAAGACAGGTTACCATCCATGGATGTATTTTCTTGCTCTATCAGCTAAGAAGTGCTTTAAACAGAGATGCCCCAGTCATAATAAGTACACCTAGTACTCAGATCTTGGTTTCCAACACCATTCTGAATAAAAGAAAGCGGC
>NW_006159867.1:3763689-3803684 GCF_000334495.1 Tupaia belangeri chinensis | reverse complement strand
AGGAGAAATAGTTAATTATAGAACTGGAGCTGGAAGTATACTACCAGATGATATTGACATATTTTGCAGTGCCAGAAAGGCAGTAGGCATATAAAACCAACCAGCCAAAACAAACCTGCAAAGAAGGCAGAGAAATCAACTGAAAGATCCCCAAAGGCCAAAGACAGAATAATTCAAACAAAAACATAAATGAACCAGTACTAAATTATAAATCAAAATATAGATTGCATATCCTTGAATACCTGATGACCTAAAATTTATTGAATAAAATAATAAATGGGATAAAAAGAAAGACAAATTCCCTGTATAGAATTCAAAATGAATTGCACAGACTCCGTCCTAAATGAGTGTACGCATAATACCCTGTCTTAGTGTGCTCTGGACACAGTGGCTTCTTCCCAATGAGTACAATATGGAAAGGGAGGGAATTATACTCATTGGGAAAGCCAAAGTTATCTAATTGGATTTATTATGGTATGAATTATGAAATAAGTGCATATTTTACTGGACTTGGGAATGGATAGGTATGCATAAATTTGAAAACCTCAATGTCAGAAAGTCGTAGTTACTTGATAGTCTGTTTTTTATACTCAGTGTCTTACCCTGCTTTGTGTCACTATGATAAAATGTATGAGAGGTCATTTATGAAGAAAATACATTTTTTAGCCCACAGTTTTGGAGGCTTACAAGTCCAATATCAAGGCATATCCAGATTTGGCAATTCTGATTCCACTTTTAATTCTGCTTCCAAAGGAGAGGGGGGAAAGCAGAACAAAAAAAAAAAAAGGAAAGGGAGCTGAATTTACACTTTTGTAACATTAAGTCTACTTGAAAGAACAGAGCCTTTCTGGGGTAATCATCTCTTAAAGGCCCCACCTATTATTGTTACAATGAAAATTAAATTACAACATGAATTTTGGCGATGATTTTCAAATTCTAGCACAAGTGACTGGTATATTTGTTTAACTGGTTTAAATTAATTTGGATTAAATAACAAATAATACTTTTCTAAGGTAAGATTCAGAGACCAGCAGGTGGCATGGTGGCTGTTAAAGTGCTGTACCTAGTTCAACTGGCCACAGTTTGAGTCCCTGACTGGTGGCTTGAAAATCACGCTGAGCATGTGTGCGTTGATGTCCAAAATCCTGAGAAGAGAATAGAAGAGAAGGAACTGCAGCATGATCATCCACCCAGGAGGTGATTTCTCACTTTGCCTCTCTCTGTCTCTCTCTGGCAAGCACATGTGCCCTACGTCATAAACCAAACGGGGGAAAAACAAAGACAAAAATCTCATGTCATGGTCTAAGAACTTGTAGGACAGTTAAAATAATAAGAAATTTATGAAATTTTCCCATGATCATGAAAGAAATGGAAGAAGAATTCCCTGGAAGAAGAATTTAGAAATAAAAAAAAATCTGCAAGAACTGAGAACTGTTTTGTGATAAGTAATACTTGAAAGTCTTAACCATCAGGATTCTGATCAGAAACTATATGGTGCCAATGAAGCAAAAATTGGTATTTCTGAAAATATAATACCAAAGCTCTAGTTACACCTGCAGTAGATAACCCAAAGCTAGAGACCATCGGAAAAATAAAAAATAGCACCACATGGCTTGACTTTGTGTGTGTGTGTGTTTGTGTGTGTGTGTGTGTATCTATACAAAGGAACATGCTTTACTGAAGCAAAATATCAATCTTGAAATGTAATGATGATAAAAGCAATTTTAAGACCTATCTCTGAATTTTAAGGCAAACTGTTGCAAAAATCATTGAACTGTAAAAAATTAAAAGAAGAAGGAAGAGGAAGAAGTAGAAGAAGAAAAGAAAATTCTTCTAAAACAAGATTTCTTGAAGAATGGTCACTGACATCTGAGTTAGACTCATCTAAGGTAGCCATTGAAAAGAGATATCTGAACTCCTCACTAGTTAACTGATTCAGAATAGCTGAAGGCATTTCTTTTGTTGAGATGAAGACTTTTTCCAGGGTCACCAAATTACCAACCTAAATACTCCACTAATTCTGCAAATACTGTTATAACACAGAAGTGGCCTTCTAAAATAGGGATTTTATAAAGAATAGCATGTTTTACTGAGTATACTTATTAAATTCACACACCAATTTTTCAGCTCTTCATTTCGAATTTTCTGGATAAATACACAATTTAAGTGGAAATTTTCTGTAAGTCTGATGAAAATATCTATCTTTCCTTTCGATACTTCCTTGAATTCTTTTTATACCTTTTTTTTTTAATGTTAACTATCTAGTCATACCTCATTGCACTAATAATAGCAACTGAAGGCATTTAGGTTTTGAAGCAGTAGGTGCAATTATATTACTTTTCCTATAAATAACATAGACATTGATGCTTTTATGATGAAAATGAGCTCAAGTGATTGAATATTTATGAATCAGAATCTTTTTGGAAGAGAATAAGACAGCATTGAAAACATGCAATTACCAGAAACACCTACAGTGATGAAAATGTTAATGACAGTTTCTTACATTAGCTAAAACAAAATCATGCTGTCAATATATATAAAAAATGAAATTACCTTATAATTTTTAAAGCTAAAATGTATTCAGTTATTGAAAAAATTTTCAAGTGAAATTTACTAAAGGAAATGAAATAATCTGCTTTAAGTTCATTCCAGACCAGGTAACATAAAACTAACCCTGAAATGCTTATATACTAGACTAGCTAAGTAGACAGGTATTAATATAAAACAATTTAAAGCTTACAAATTGCTGAATTATTTTATCTTCTTTCTTAACAGAAGAATCGAAATACTTTGGAATAATGTGATAGCAAATTTTAATACTAATACTAAATTTATTCTAAGAATTCATATAAAAATCAATCTTTTAAACTAGAAAATATTTTTGTTCTAGTTCATGCAATGTACTAACCCAATGTAATTTGCATTGTTTATTGGGTAGAATTTTTTAAATTTCTATTTGTTCAATCACAATTGAAGGTTTTAATACGAGACATTCTATTATTCCAATGTTTCTTCAGTTTATCTAAAAAATTAGAGGTTTTGATAGTTGAGAATACAGGTTTCATTATTCTAATATTATATCATATGAGTGTTTCTTTTTAGGATAGAATAATTATGACATAGTTGGGTTTCATTTAAACCTCTTATTCTGTTCTCTTCTGTTGTAATAACCGAAAATATCTATTTTTATAAACTAATTTATAAAAATAGAAGTTTAGAGGCCACCAGGTGGCATAGTGGTTAAGAGGCTGGACTCCCATGCTGTCAGCTATGGTTTGAGTCCTAGACCTGATGGCTTAAAACTCACATGTGTATGCATGCCCAAGATCCTGAGAGGAGAATGGAGAAGGGATTACAGCATGGCCATTCCCCTGGAGGGTGATTTCCCAATTTCTGTCTCTCTGTCTCTCTGGGGAGCACAAGCTCCCTATGGCAAAAATCTCAGATAAAGACAGAGAGAGGTTTAATCAGCTCAAAGTTTGGAGGTCCAAGTTTCAAGGGCCACATGTGATAAGGATCTTCTGACTACATAGCAACATGATGGCGAGCAGGAACACATGCAGTTGTGTCCACATGTCTCTGTTCTTGCCTCTTTCCCCCTCCTTAAAAACTCACCAAGACTCAGTCATGGGGCTCTGCCCTAATGACTTTAATCCTAATCTCCAAAAGACCCTACCTTTCAATACCATAGTCAGGTTATGTTTTCACTCTTCTCTCTTTCTCGCTCCTTAGATGATCTCACCCACTTTTACCTCTGATGGTTCAGTCTAGCTGGTGAGAATGCCAAACTCTTTCTCCAGCCTGGAATTCTTTTCTGCCCTCTACATCTGTTTCCTCTTAAAATATACAATGGTCAAGGTGAAACTACTAGTCATCTTTCCAAAATTTCCATTACTCTCAGTGTTCCCCATCTTAGTTTATGACAATTCTGTATTTCATTTGTTCAAGCTAAAAGGCATTTAGCAATAATTTACTATATTATTTTGTGTATAATCTAGAAGGAATTATATTCAGATTGTGTTAATTTTTTTATCACCCCCATTGCTACAACCTTCAGTGTTTATTTGGATTATTGACATAGTCTCTCAAATGCCCTTCTTCTTTTAGCCATTGACTCCCATAGATTGTTCACTATGCAGAAGCCAGAATTAATCTTTTACATGGTAAGTAAAATGGTATTGCATTATAGGTCACAAACTTCTAATTGCTTCCAATTTTACAGAGAGTTCATACCAATATTTAAGTATCCACCTTTAGCCCTACCACATTTTCTACGATTGCTCTCATTTTCTCTACTTGTCTTTTTGTGCTGCACTATAGGAATAAGGGGCATTATTGGTGGTGTGATGATTCCAGTCAGTCACAGACTGCATTGTTACTCAAACCAGTTAGAGAGACATTCATGTGTCCTTGAGAGTTTGTGCATGAGAAGCTCAGGTGGTTATCTAGGTGGTCTGTTCATCCATCCCCTTAAATCTCTAATCATATGTCACTTGGAAAAGTGAGTCATTCTGGGGCTAGCAGGTGGTGTGGGTGGTTAAGGCTCTGGACTCCCTCATGGCCGACCATGGTTTGGGTCCCAGACCTGGTCGCTTGCTTTACTCTCTTTTTCTCGGTTGAGTGTGCATGTTCATAGGTAATTAAATAATAATGATAAATAAGATTTCTTTTTTTGGAGAGGTTTTTGCTATAGGGCGCGTGTGCTCGCCAGACAGACAGAGAGAGACAGAGAGACAGACTGAAAGTGAGAAATCACCCCCCAGGGGGGATGGCCATGCTGCGATCCCTTCTCCTCCGTTCTCCTCTCAGGATCTTGGGCATGCACGCACACGCGCCCGGCGTGAGTTTTAAGCCACCTTGTCCAGGATGCAAACCATGGTCGACTATGTGGGAGTCCAGCGACATAGCCATTATGCCAACTGCTGGTCCCATAAATAAGATTTAAAAAAAAAAAAAAGACTCCTCTGTAAACACATTATTTAAAAAAGAAAGAAAAGAAAAGAAAAGAAAAGAAAAGAAAAGAAAAGAAAAGAAAAGAAAAGAGAAAAGGCCCCACTCGATATTGATCCATCTCCACTATGTTGCTTGTTTTACTCCACAGCTGTCATTACCACCTGGCTTACTATTTGTTTTCAATGTCATATGTTTTTGTTTGCCCTATTTTATATGAATGTAAGCAGCAAGAAACAAAGTATGTTGTGTATACACATATGTGTGTGGGATTTTTTTTTTACTGCTTTTATTCTAACATATATTTTTGCAACCCCACCCCATTTTTTAAATAAATCGAGATTGTGATTTCTTAGCAATTTCTACCATAGGATAGTAGTCATACAAGATTACTAACAAGTTATTTTTCCAAAAAGTTATTTAATTGACTTTCCCTGATATTCAATGATTAAAGTGCATTTGTGTTTTCACAATAAACTATTTCAAATGTTAGCTAAATCCACAGACACACCATTTGGGCTCTTTGAGTCTAATTCTTTTCAGTACAATAAAGTATTGAATTGGATGTTCTTTTTATCTATATCCATTTTAAACATATAAGTCATATATTTTTAGAATCTATAAGTTATTTATAGGATATATTTTAGGAATAATATGACTGGATGAGAATATTAATATTCACTAATAAAAAAACAATTTAGACTTCCCTTCTCCTAAGAAAAATTACTTTTCATCTTCAAAGCTTTGTTTCCTAAGACAGTACCATGTATTCATTAAGCAATTATTCATTTATCTTTATCTCAATTTAGAATATCAGCATTTTAGGAGTAGTAGACATCTACTCTGGTAGCTGTTTTATTACTAGCATCTTTTGTAGAGCAGAGAACATAATAGAAACTCAGTAAATATGTATTAGCAATAAGTAACATTTACTAAGCAATTCTTAAGCCTTTGCAGTGCTGGGCATTATTCGGTTTCACATATGTAAACTCATGTAGCTCTTATGAAACCCTGAACGTTTGTTGTTAAATTACCAAAGTAAAAAAGATGAATTGACATGGAGCTTGGCAAATTAATTTTCAGTTAATAAAAAAGATTGACAACAAAATTCTTTGGCAAGAAAAAACCTGGAAAATTTGAAATAGAAGGGGATAGGGAGTAGATTGGAAGGCAAGAAAGGCCTGAAACTCACTGTTAAAATAACAGATCTAGGGACCAGAGGTGGTGTGGTCCTTAAGGTGCTGCATTTCCATATGGCTGACCTGGCAGCTTGCTTTCTCACTTTACCTCTCTCTCTGTCTCTTTCTGGTGAGTGTGCATATGCTCTATAGTAAATATTAATAATATAATTAAATAATTTTTAAATGAAGGATCTAATGGAAAGAAATTAGGATTATAAAAGAAAAAGTTTTTTGTTTGTTTGCTTTAGCTTGTATGGGGATATTAAACTGACTAAGGAAAAAATGTCCCATAGATGTAAACTAGGAGGAATTCAGTACTGTGGTAACAGTTCCATACAATTAAATTCATATATAGAAAAACCTTACCTATTTCTGGTTTAGCAATTGTATGCATTAACATGGTAGTGAAACTGCTAATAGTTTAGTAATAATTCGAAGTTATAGCACCTAGTAAAAATATGTTCTAAGATCTATTGCACTGTGATGGGTGCTTTGATAACCATTTTTATAATCTTCACAATTACTGCCCAGGGAGGTCATATTTACTGACTGAGGACACACAGTTTTGCACAGCTGGGATTTAAAATCATATACATCTGATTTCAAATTCTGTGCTCTACCAATTTATGCTAATTTCTTCTGTTTTTAAGCAACAGATCCTTTATTTTTGTCTGAACAGCTCTAATAACCACCATAGATTAGTTATGCTCCCTTTCATAGATGAGGTCGTCTTTCCAAGAGTTCAATCAAAAATATACTCTGAAAAGCTGTGAAAAGTGTTATGTGAACATATATTTAAAAGACTGTGATTGCAAAAAGAGCAGATATGATGTTAAGATTTGACACACAGTAAGCTAAATATATTGTGTGTATAGCATAGACAGAATCAGTTGCCTCACTAGCCCCACTTCTGCCATTTGCTACTCTCCAGAAAGGCATTCTCTGAAAACCATTGTCATCAATGTGACCACTTAATATCCTGTGGCAGCAGCATGCTTAACTAGCTCCTGTCCCTGCCTGCACGAGGCATCGTGTGCATGTCTCTCCTTCGTTCTGCATTCAGCTGCAGTCAGATTAGTTGAGAGACGTAAGCCACAATGGGTGGAAATTGCATCATGAAAATGGGAACTCCTACAAACTCAGGCTATTTTTCCCAGAGAGTCTATTAATATTTGTCAGCACACCACTGCTTTCTGGGGAGTTTAAAGAGAGAGAGAGAGACAGAGACACAGAGAGAGGGTTTGAGAATCAGTGGGATACAATAAATAGTTAAGGGTATTTGTTATCTGACTTTAGAATATTTCACTTTAGAAATGCCTCCTTGACATGTGGAAATTGGCATTGCGTTCAATCGTGACAATAGACTAACAGGATTCAGAATTCATTTATATAAATCTATAAGTTCTGGGTTTTAAGAACATACTGTGCTCCATGAACTGATGTGAAATGAGTTATATTTCATTGTCACTAGTCTGTATAGACTCTTAATGTGTAAATCTTACAAAACGAATTCATATTCAAATAGATATGCTTGTTAAGAAAGTGAAATGATACCAAGGCAGCTGAAATGAATACCTGAAATAACACTAGGCCATCTGAATTGTTGGTCTGCATAATGGCTGATTCTTTCACAGGTCCTTGTCTTTGTTTAGAAGCTCAAATATTCAAGGGCAATAATAAGCAAACACAACTTAAGGAGCAGTAGGAAAAATAGGTATATGTTTTTGATTTATGAATCATAAACATGAACCTGTATATTAAACCTTCACTTCCTTTGATGTCAGTAAGCACCACTCAGATTTTAAACCGTCTAACTACTTTCAGCAATACAATAAGCTAAAGCTATATATTAGAATTTTGACTCTAGTGACTGTTGTAGCCATACGTCAGCCTTCTATTCACACACCCCACTAGGCCAAGATTGAGGTGGCAGGTTTAGACAGATGATTATATAATTATTATTCCGTTGTCTTTTCTCAACTTAGTAAAGTATCAATCATTTTTCACTTTTAACAAAAGCCAATAAATACTGAATTCTAAGTATCTGACAAGTAGTCTTTTAGGTGTTTTTCATACTTTAGACCATTTAAAGCAACACTCAAACAAGGCAGAACTGTTTCTGAGTTTTCCGGGTGAAGAAGATATGACAGTTTACATTGCTGGCATAAGTCTAGAAGAGTGCTAGTAGCTGGGAGAGCTAAGCTCTGAACTGAGGTGAATACGAGTATGATGCTGGAGCTAGCAGGTGGCGAGCTGGTTAAGGCAACAGGACTACCACATGGCCAAAGGAGGTTCGAGCACCAGACCCAGAGGATTCAGAATCCCACCAGACATGTATGTGTGCTTGCTCAAAATTTCAGAGGAGAATGAAGGAGAAGGGATTGTGATGTGATCCCCATGGAATGGGATTTTTCACTTTCCTTCTCTCTGTCTCTCTGGGAAGCACATGAGCCATATGGCATAAACCTAAAAAGATTTAAAAAAAAAAAAAAGGAATATAATGCACTTTTTTTTTTTTTTTTTTTTTTTTTTTTTTTTTTTTGCTTTTGTTTGCTTTTTGAGAGGTTTTTGCTTTAGAGTGCATCCTTTTGTAGGGGGAGAGACCGAGAGAGTGAAAGGGAAAATGAGAAATCATCCACCCACCCAGGAGGGAGAGCCACTCCACAGTCTCTTCTCCTCCAATCTCCTGGGATCCTAGGCACACACAGACTCATGCCTGGTGTGAGTTTGAAGCCAGGAAGTCCAACACTTGAACCACAGTTAGCCAAGTGGGAGTCCAGAGAAGTATCTGCTACACCAACTGCTGGCCCCTGTAATGCAGTGTTTTAACTATTAACACTATGCTACTCACTGCCACATGGAAGGATTCATTGTTTAAGGAAGATATGACAATTTAATATCATATGAATAATATAAATCTACTTATTTATTATTAAATTAATTAGTAGGGAATAACAGAGTCTAGTAAGAAATATGAAACAACTTATTTTCATGTGATTTTGAAATTTCTCTTTTTGATTTGCAGTTTTTAAAAGATAGCTTTCCAGAGTAGGCTTACACATTGCGGTGCAAAACTGTATGATGTTTGTTGCTGTGAAGAACATTTCAAACCGGAAAAAAAGGACGGTGCTCTTATCTAGAAGTATTGTATCTAAAGTTTCTTGTTTCAACTTAATGAGACTTCAGATTTTCACATGTTGAGAAGTTTTTGAGCATACGTCTGCATAGGTATTCTAAAAGTTTCTATTTGAAATGGAGAATGCAAATCAGTGGCACTGAACAGCAATTAAAATTAAAATTTGGGGGTATCAAAGAACACTATGAACAAAATAGGAGATCCGGGAAATAGGAGAAAATATTGGCCATATATTTGATAAAGGATTAATCTTCAGGATACATATAGAACCTCTATAACTCATCAAGGAAAAACAAACACCTAGCCTAGAGGGTGGCACAACAATAGTGCAACTGGACCAGATGGGAAGGTCCCAGATCTGCCGTTCTGCGCCCCTCTCTGCATAGAGGTCCGTAAATGCACCCCTGTGATCTGCTGTATAGCTGGTGGTAGGTAATGGCCCGATATGGCTTGAGGACTATTTTGGGATCTCTCTCTTTCTCTCAAGAAAGAAATGAATAAAATAAACACTTAAAAAACCAATTTAAAAATGGACAAAGAACTTTCTTAGACATTTCCCCAAAAATACTATGCAGATGACCAAGAAACACATGAACAGATGTCTATCATCACTAATATTTAGAGAAAATCAAATGAAAATCAAAATGAGATATCACTCTATATCAATTAAAATGTATTTAAAAGCAAGGAAGGAAAGGAAGAGAGAAAGAAGAGAGGGAGAGAAGCAGAAAGGGAAGGCAGGGGGGAAACAAGTGTAGGTAAAAGTATAGAGGAACTGAAAGCCCTGCCCTGTACATTGCTGGCAGGAATGTAAAATGGTATAGTTGTCCTGTAAAATGTAGAAAAAAAAATCTTTATGATCAAGCAATTCTACTTCTGGGTACACAGTTTGAAACGATTGAAAGCAGATTCAAACACATTGTACACCCATGCTCATATTAGCATTGCTTACCATAGACAGAAGGAGAAAGCAACCTGAGTGTCTACGAATGGATAGATAAAGAAAATGTGGTGTATACATATAATACAAAATTATGCAGCCTTAGAAAGGACTTATTCTCACACATGCTCAACATGGATGTGCCTTGAAGGCATTACATTACGTGAAATGATCTAGGCACAAAAGGACAAATACTGTGATTTCATTTATATGAGGTTCCTAGAGTAGCCTTACTCATAGAGATAGAAAAAGATGGCCTGACCCCCTTGCCTACTGGTTAAGAGAGCTGGATCCCACATGGCCAACCATAATTTGAATCCCAACTTTGACAGCTTGAAAAACATGCCAGCTCATGTGCATGTGTACCCCAAATCCTGGCAGGATGAATAAATGAAGAAGCAATTGTGCTTAACCACATGCCATTGTGGGTGAGGGCACTTTCTCCCTCTCCTTGTCTCTGTTTCTGTTTCTCATTCTGGTGAGTGCACACACCCTTTGACAATTTAAAAAAAGAGAGAAAGAGTAGGAATGGTGGTCATTAGATACCAAAGTGAATATGGAGAGTCTTTGTTTAGTGGGTACAGAGTGTCAGTTTAAGAAGATTTAAAAGCTCTGGAGATGAATCATTGTGATATTTCAGGATAATGTAAATATACTTAATCCCACAGAATTGTACACTTAAAGGGGGCAATATGGGGACAAGCAGGTTGCATGGTGGTTAAAGCACTGGACTCCCACATGGCTGACCACAGTTCGTGTCTCAGACCCGGCAGTTTCAAACTCACACTGGGAGTATATGTGTGTGTGTGCATGCCCAGAATCCCAGGAGGAGAATGGAGAAGAGATTGCAGTTTGGCCATCTTTCCTGGGAATGATTTCTTATTTTCTCTCTTTCTTTCCCTCTCTGTGTCTCTGGCAAGTGCATGAACCCTATGGCAAAAATCTCTCAAAAAATGAATAAATAAATAAAAATTAAAAGGGCTAATATGATACATTTTTTATTTTCATCCTCCCTCTTTCTTTCTTTCTTTCTTTCTCTTTCTTTCTTTCTTTCTTTCTCTTTCTTTCTTTCTTTCTTTCTCTTTCTTTCTTTCTTTCTTTCTCTTTCTTTCTTTCTTTCTTTCTCTTTCTTTCTTTCTTTCTTTCTCTTTCTTTCTTTCTTTCTTTCTCTTTCTTTCTTTCTTTCTTTCTCTTTCTTTCTTTCTTTCTTTCTCTTTCTTTCTTTCTTTCTTTCTCTTTCTTTCTTTCTTTCTTTCTCTTTCTTTCTTTCTTTCTTTCTCTTTCTTTCTTTCTTTCTTTCTCTTTCTTTCTTTCTTTCTTTCTACTTGGCAGAGGGAGTGTGCTGCTGACCAGAGAGAAAAAGAAAAAGAGAAAACACTCCTCAATCAGATGTGGCCATGCTGCAATTCCTTCTCCATTTTTCTATCCTGTATTCTGAGCACACATGCACATGTGCCCAGCATGCTCTACAAATCAGCAGAATGAGATTTGAACCAGGGTTGGCCATGTGGGATCCAGGTCTCTGAACACTAGGCAATGTGGGTGTCCCAATATGGTAAATTTTATTATAGATACATTTTGCCAAAATTTAAAAAAAATGCTAATTTATTTAGTTCTCTATATTTTCCGACAGATATATCCTTTAGTTTATCAGCCATTCTCTATGGCCACATTCAATTTAAATAGGTCAGGTATTACAGTATCCATTTTCTAAGTAGCAAGTGTTTTTTATTCAGTTGAATTTGTAGCAAACTCATGAAGATAAAACCTTGTTATTTTGTTTAGGACTCTACCATCCATTCCAGGTAATAGTAACTCTAAATTGAAACTTGACTAACTATAAAATGTATATTTAACCTTATCTAAATGTATTCTCAGAGCAAATCACAAGCCAGAAAAGAAATTATGTTCATCATCAGTTCCTACTTACAAACATAAAAATAACAGGTCATGAAACTTAAAGCTCTTAAAAGTTTTCAAGTTCTATAAAAATGTTTTGTTGTCTGATTCTAAGTGCAAATACATTATCTCACACTTTGTATTTAGAAGTTGATCCAGGCACAATTTTAATAAAATACAGAATGGGGGGGTCAGCAGGTGGTATGGTGGTTGGGGGCGCTGGACTTCCACATGACTGACCATGATTCAAGTCCCATACCTGGCGGCTTGCTTTCTCACTTCTCTCTCTTTCTCTCTCTTTCTCTTGCCCTTTCCTTGTCTGGTCAAATTAAACTAAATAAATCAATAAAATTAAATAAAATAATTCTTTTAAAAAATACAGAGTGGATATTCTTTTACCACTCAAATACGAAGTACATACTCCTGGAGAAATACCCAAAGGAGTGATTATCATATGATAACCATATCCTCTCTTCTGCCTTATTGTTAATTAAATTAATTAATTGTGTGGTGTTTCCCCAAGTGGACTTGATTTAATGTGCTGCATGTAATTAGCAACTCAGGAAATGAAGATGAGATGATTTGGGTCGGAGTTAGACAAAGTCGTGATCCAGAGAATCTGTAATAATGTAAGTGGAGAGACATTCTGATTTTTCCCTTTTTAAAATAAAAATGTTTTTTCTTGGTAAAATTCAGAACACTGGAAGAGAAGAGTTTGGGCTGGAGTCTCCTAAACAATAGAATTCATACCTGTATTAAAACTGCCTTAAGCAAAAGAAGCTGTTTGGGGGCTATGGAAATGAACTATTGTATTAATATGAATGGAATACATTTTACTCATTGATAGGTAATAAAACTTGATGGTTGAGATAACCAGATCTGAAGCCACATCTCCTACATTAAAGTCTCAGCTCTGCCATTTACTTGCTATGCCATCTGTGTAAGTGTATAACATCTACATGTGGCTTAAGTTTATATATCACCATTTTCAAACCCAGCTTTATTGGCTTATCAGCCAGGGATGTGATTTATATTCTCTTTGATATTTTAGAAATTTATTTCAATTTTCTTTGATAATTATGAAGTAATCAATAAGGAAAGTATCTGGTATATTTGTAAAATAAAATTAAATTTCTGCATTATTGAAAGATATAATACACAATAGGGGCCAGCAGGTGAATGGAGTTTAAGGTGCTTGACTCCCACATCTCCGACCATGGTTCAAGTCCTGGATCTGATGGTTTGAAAATCACACTTGGCATGTGAGCATGTGTGCCCTAAATCCCAAGAGAAGAAAAGAGGAACAGGGATTGTGGCATGACCATATCCCCTGGGGGGTGATGTCTCACTTCCCCTCTCACTATTTCTCTCTGTCTCTCTTCGGTGAGCTCATGTGCCCTATGGCAAAACCTAAATATAGTGTATGTGTGTGTATATGTATATATATATGTGTGTGTGTGTGTGTGTATGTGTATATATATATATATATATATATATATATATATATATATAGTGTGTGTCTGTATATATACACACACACTAAAATTTATCACCAGCATTTATAAATCTAATAACTTAACAACTGTTTATACATATAAATAAAATTGATAATACATATTAGTATTAGAGTATTTAACATATCTCTTTCATTCCTTGATAGAACAGCTAGGTTAACATTTTTATAATAAGACAGAGTTAATACTATTGCTCTAGTCTATATTAGTGTTATATACTAACATTATTTTACTGGTCAACTTTCTATTTAATTTTTCATTTGTAATTTTATTTAACCTTTGCGTTTAGGATTTAGAACCATGATGCTAGTACTAAGACTGTCTATAACTTAAAAATCTAAGATCTATTTTAAATTATGCTCACTTCTTTTTTTTAAGGTAGTTTTGTTTTTTTTTGTTTGTTTGTTTGTTTGTTTGTTTTCCAAAGGGTATATGAGCTTGCATTAACTTTATGTTTATTTCATTATGTGAGTTCCAAGGTCTCATTGTTTCAATACTGTTACTCTGTTTATTACTATTTGAGCAATCCCCCTTTCTTGGTCATTATCCCAACACTTTGAAATATTATCCTTGTATATCTTCACTGTCATTTGAGAAACTTTTCTTATATCCTTATAGACGAATGGCTGAAAGAAATAGAGGTTTATTTATTTATCTCATATATCCAGCATCCTAATAAATTGGGGTGAGAAATGGAACCTTTAATGATTCCATGAAGAGATATTTGTTTCTAGCAATTTTATTGATTTTGGTTTTGCCTTTTGTTTGATTGTCCAAGTAGCCATATCCAGGGCTACCTTTCAGATATCTGTTATTATTCAATTTCTTTCTCCTACAAGTGTGTAGGAGAAAGTGTCTGAAATGCTTTTTGGGTTCACCCTTTCTTTTTGGAGAGGTTTTTGCTATAGGGCACATGCGCTAGCCAGAAAGACAGAGAGACAGAAAGCAAGAAATCACCCTTAGGGTGGATGGCCATGCCGCAATCCCTTCTCGTCCATTCTTCTCTCGGGATCTTGGGCACGCACGCACACGCACCGGCTATGAGTTTAAACCACTGGGTCCGGGACTCAAACTGTGGTTGGCTACATGGGAGTTCAGTGACATAGTCATTAGGCTAACTGCTGGACCTAGTTCACTGTTAATTCTATTCACACTCTCAGATAATAGATGCAGATTTTCTTGTATCTCCCAAACTACTACTTTGAGGATTGGTTTCGGAGATATTACTTAACATTTATCTATTGCCCTGAAATCTGTCAGAGGTTGTGACAATGAATGATAATATTCACTAGTATGTGTCCTTAATGAGTCACCCAAATCGTATATTCTTCTCTAATAACAAAACATTTTATGATACCTTGAAAACAATCTGACTTAAAGGTTCTGGTTACCTCAAATTCATTGTAAAAATGTATAAGCCCAGTTTCTCAGCAATTGATATGAACAACTTGTGAAGATTTCCTGCAAGAGTGTAAAGATATATTTTTATAACATTTGGTATACTATTTAGCATTATTCATTTTATTTTTTGATGTATTTTTCTGTTTAAAGATCAGAATTAGGGGCTAGGAGGTGGCATAGTGGTTAAGGTGCTGGATTATCATGTAACTGACTGTAGTTCAAGACCCAGACCCAGAGGCTTGAAACTCATGCAAGGTGCATGAATGCATATACCTAAAATCCTGAGAGGAGAATGGGGGAGAAGGGATTGCAATATGGCCATCTCCTGTAGGGAGTGAGTCCTCACTTTCTGTTTCTCCGTCTTTCTCTGTCTCTCTGGTGAGCACACATGCTCTTACAGCAAAAATCAAAAATCTCTCTTTCTCCCTCTCAATAATGATAATTATATTAAAGGAATATTGTATCTTCTGTACTCATGCTATCAATGGGATACTTCTGTTTTCCCTGAGGACTTTAAATAAATCCATTTCTAATGCAAGTCCGGGCTGTTTGTGTTATACCATTTGGACATCTCACTCAGATTTCTTTCTGGTATTGTACTATTTTATCTAAATGATCATCAGTGCCTTTTGCAATTCCGATTACCCAGGGGATTACATGTCTGACAACCAAACTGCCTGCTAGGAAGGAAATTATGCTGCAGCTGCACCAATTGTCAAGATTTATTTTCTCAGAGCCTTCCTGTAGTAAAATTTGTCTTTCATAATCTCAGCCATTACATTAGCAAAATATACATGGAAAGATTAGAATAGATGTTCGTATAATATTGCCATCTCCATGGCATACACTTGTGTCACCTCTATATTTCATCCCATGGGAAAAATACAATATAAACATAAAATCTACCAGAACCTATGTGTATGCATGTCTTAAGTGTTAAAAGAAGTAACAGCCAAAATCTGAAGTGAAATACGGGATATTAACAAATTTGTAGCTAACACATCATCTCAAGAAGATAGTACTCAAGTTTTCTCTTTCAGAAAATTGTGGAATACATCCTGTTTGTGATAAGCAAACTGACAAGTTTCAGTAGAGGAGTTTTTATAATCAATAACCTAAAAACTAATAAAACTCTAAATCCAATAACATAAAAATTTCATGTTCTATTGTCCATAATTATGTAAGATTTTCTCATTCTCCTCACTTACAGTGTTTATACTAATGTTATATGCCTCTATTAACATGAAAAACTTCAAATGTCAGCAAAATTCTGTTACAATCATCAGTATGAAAATTAATCTTAATCAGTATATAGTAACCATAGTTACTAAACAGTTTATAAACGTTATAAACCTTGTATTCTATTATGTAACATTTTATAGGATTTAGAATATTTAACGCAAACTCATAGAGACAGACTTCCATCATTTTGTCTCCAATGTTAATCTAGCTTTTTCCTTGGAGGAATATATATGTATACAGTTTTTATATTACTTCATACTATCCAAAGAGATTAAAATGACTCAGTATAATACTAACAATTAAAAATACAATAAGAATATGTAACTGCCACAATTAAAGAAAAAATCCTAATGGAAGTATAAATACAAATGCAATTATATTTCCCACTCTGTAAGAACTTTGAGGCAAGTGTAGAAGTTTAATGATATCTTCAGGAAGCCAGACACCTTTTAATTTGTCTACTCAACTTTCTTTAAAATACACATTTTTTTAAAGAGGTTTTGGCTCTATGATGTTAGAGACAATGAGAGGGAAAGTGAGAAATCACCCCCTCTCCCACAGAGAGAATGACCACACCATAATCCCTTCTCCTTCATTCTTCCAGGATCTTGGGCAAACATGCACACATACCCAACATAATTTTCAGGCTACCAGGTCCGGGACTTGAACCACAATTGGCCATGTGGGAGTCCAGTCATGTAACCACTGTGCTATCTGCTATCTCCATAGTATATGCATTTGTTTTGACCATGTTATGATCCCAGGAAGATATATCTGAAAGGGACAGAATTCTGTAAACCGTGGCACATGTACACCTTCTTCTTCAGCTTGTCTTTTCCCCCGTAACCATGTATCTTGCAGTTTTCTGTGAGCCTCATAGATTTATCTCATTCTTTATGCACACTGTTATATGACTGTGCATTATTTACTTAACTTGCCTCATATTGTTTGACAGGTTTTTTTTTTTTTAAATCTTTAATATAAACAATTCTTCAGTGGTCACATTTGTTCTTTTTGTTCTTCTGCAGATATGTGAAGATACCCATTATATCTGAAAGGGACAGAATTCTGTAAACCGTGGCACATGTACACCTTCTTCTTCAGCTTGTCTTTTCCCCCGTAACCATGTATCTTGCAGTTTTCTGTGAGCCTCATAGATTTATCTCATTCTTTATGCACACTGTTATATGACTGTGCATTATTTACTTAACTTGCCTCATATTGTTTGACAGGTTTTTTTTTTTTAAATCTTTAATATAAACAATTCTTCAGTGGTCACATTTGTTCTTTTTGTTCTTCTGCAGATATGTGAAGATACCCATGGAAAAATTTCCTAGCATTTGTTCTGTTGTGTAAATCAGTGTGTACATTTTAAAGTTTGATTATATATTTAAATTGTCATTCATGGATTTTAAAAGTTTCCAATTCCTCCAGTATTCAAGTGTCCTTTTAACATTAATACATTCTATTTACAATGTGTTTCGATTTTACAAACCTGATAAGTGACAAACAATACCCTCTGTGTGACTTTCTTATCTTCCCAAGAAATAGGTTCTTGCTTTTCCTAAACAAATGTTGGGGTTATAGATCTATGATACATTACAATTTCTCTTTAAGTTTCACCATAAACCACTGTTTTATCCTAGCATCTGCTCTATTGCCCTCTGTCTCTCCTCCACAATCTAGTTCTTGGGTCTGTCCGGATCACTTATCTCACTGCTTTGTGCCACTCTGTATCTTTGCTCCAAGCCACTGTGCCCTTGGCTAAAGCCACAGCTTGGTTTAAATAAGATGTCAGATCAAACAACACTCCCACTAAAGCATATCTGTCTTTTCTTCTTCGTGCTGCACTCTTTCTACTGTTCTGTAATGTTCACACTAACTCCCTCCACTACCTTCTTAAAATGTGCTCATAAGCAAGAATATAATGGGTTTATCCAATCACAGACAGCTCTAGTGAAGAGACCTTAGTTAACAGTCAATAAGATCATTCAATACCATTTCTGAGCTTCTTTTTAGAATTATAGCAATTAGTTTCTCCCTTCTTGGATGTACGTCGATTGTTAAATATCTAGTTCTTAAACATGAACTATAAATGATAGAATCTGATGCAGAAAATTCAGTATTATTCAGCCCAATAATAATACTGAATAATCAGTGAAAATGGACTCTTACCTTTCATGGTTATTCTCAAATGTGTGTAAATTTTACTTTTGCCCTTGGTCAGATAATCAATTGATGTGGACTTCTATGTCTCCTTGATGTCTCATTTAATTAATTCATTCTACTTCTATTTCATAATATGTTTCTGGTGCTGTCATTTTAATAAAGAAAGAACCTAACAAGACTCTAGAACTGCGAGTAAGCGAAAGGATTTCACTGTCACTGCTTTGAGCTGAAAAGGTGCTCTGTTCTGAAATGACAGTCCACATTGCTTTCCTCACAGTACAACGAGAGCACAACTCTATGGTAACAGGCAAAACGATTAATTGATTCAAAATAAGCAACACATCGCTACTTCCCCTAAAATGGAAGCCTGAATCACAAGAGAAAACCAGACAATTGCCACCTCTCTTTGATCCAAATGATTCTGGAAGCAGATAGATATAAGCAGACACCTTTTACAGCATCATGCCAGGAAGGTTAACTGCTTTTTATGCTTCAAAGTCACTCTCACTGTCTAGAGAACATCATGCCTAAATTGGAAAGGGCACATCTTTTTGGTTTAGCTGTTGTTGTCTGATTAATAAAGGAAGTCAAGTCAGTTGTTTTTGTTGTAACTATTAACTGTTTATTGTTTGTAATTTTACATTCTGTAGTGTCAGAGAAGCAGATCTATGCATTTAGTTCATATAGATTCCATAGATTAAATTAAATTTGAAATAAAATTTAGACTCTGTCATGTATTATGCATTCATCTAACATATTACATATAAATAGAAAACATCTGCATGCTTCTTTATTCCCCCATTTAGTTTCGTGAGTGGAGAGAAGGTAGACTGCCAGCCATTTCATTTTGATTGGTATTATCTAGGAAGAAGTAAAACATTTATAGGAAAACATTTATTGGTATTTATAAATACCTTTCCTTATGTATGTGGTTGGCAGTTGGAGGAATACTTTTGCTCTTGTGGTATTCTCTGCATTCAAACCTTTCATTACTTTCAACCCAGGATATCTAGGCCTCTCCTTTGAATTGAATGAAGCTGAAAATTAGCAAATAAATTTGTTGGAACCATTGCTGGTGGCTCCAGGACTTACTGGCACTATCTTATCAGCTTAACAGGATATGCTGCTTCTCTAAATGAACATCTACTAGTAGCCGGACATTTGTAATCAATCTGTATTAATTTTCCTAGTGTCACTTTTAAGATGCAGCCAAGATCCTGACAGTTTTTAAAAAAATATTTTTAACTTAACTTTATTAATTAGTAGTAGTATCTATGTTTGTTATAGAGCATGTATATTCACCACAGAGAGACAGAAAGAGAGAGGGAAAATGAGAAAGTAAGCCACCAGGTTAGAAACAGTCAGTCATGTGGGAATCCAGTACCTTAACCACCACACCACCTGCTGGCCCCCTGACAGCATTTAACATTTATTGTATTCAAAGATAAAAGAAAAAAATCAGGTGTTTTCAATGGCTACCTCACAAGTCTTTAAATGTCCAGTGATGGAGTTTCCATGGCCACAGATGCCATTATAAAAGGGGATTAATTTTTTATTTCCAGTATAATAATTACCACAAATTTTGAAAATTAAGATAAAATTAATTCATTGATTTAAAACTCTATAGATCAGCAGCTTGGGAGGGGTAACTGAGTTCATGTAAGACCTAAGGCACAGTTAGCCAGTCTGGTCCTAGTTTGGATACTCTAACAAAGAGCCCCTCTGCAGGTCATTCAGGTTGCTGGTCAGTGTTGGTTCTGTAAAGTAATAGACTGAGGACCTCACGCCCTTGTTAGTTGTCAGCCAGGGCCTGCTCTCAGTGCTGAAGGTTCACTGTCTCTTGCACATGACCCTAGATCTCTTCAAACCCAACCAAAACACATCCATGCTTAAAATTCAAGCTTTGAATCTAGCTTTCCTTTGCCTCTGTCTTTTTGTTTGTGTGTAGAGAGTGCATGTGCTCACCAGAGGGAAAGAAATAGAGAGACAGAAAGAAAAAGAGAGGGAGAGTGATTGTGATCGTGCTGCAAGTCCTCCTCCATTTCTCCATCTTGCTGGGATCTGGTGCAGCATGCACACACACCCAGCATGTTTTTCAAGCTGCAAGGCTTGGATTCAGAATGTGTGGTCAGCTATATGGGATCTGGCTACTTTGGAACCAGATCTGCCTCTCTCTTTTGTAATACTCAAATTTATTGGTCTTAACAAGTTTTTTCTTTATATCAAAAAGAATTCTAGAAATGGAGTCTTACTTATATTGTATTAGAGAGTAAATGCACCTGAATCATATATCTTTTAACAATTAAAATTATGACTATTTATGTATCATATTATATAAAAAGTAATTCAGAGAAAAGTTCTTTTTGATAAAGGTTCTAAAGCTATTGTCACAGATACCTTACAAAATTTTGGATGAATATCATCTCTAACTTCTACAGAAGAGATTTCCTTAGACTGTTACAGCTTTGAAGAGATATAACGAAGTTGTACTTTTATTGTTTTTCTTGTTTGGTTTTGAGATTTTTCTTATAGTCCTTCTTATAAGAATGACTTTCAACTCCAGCTCTGCCCAGACTGGGTCCAGGGTCTTGATTGTCAATGTTTATAATAGGTCTTTCATAAGATACTTGTTTATCCTAGTGAGCCATTTAATGCCTATGTATTTTTCCTGTGACCAAGTGTCTCTCTCACAGAAACCTTGTTTATTTTGGCAGATAGCCTTCTGGCCCTTGTTTAACCTGTGTTTAGTTTACTCCCACCAAGCTGAACTCTAAGAGAGCCATGACTTGGAGCCAAGTTAGGCTCAGGTGTGTAGTAAGGTGATACACAAGAAGACACAACTTGACAAAATCTGTGTGCTAACAGCCAGTTTATGACTTACAGATCCCACAGAGAGTGCAACCTCACAGGGCCAAATGGAAGGGGAGAGTTACCTGGGGTGCGCACTTCAATCACCAGGTGGGTAGTAAGACAAACAGTGAAGGACACAGGCTGAAGGCTTTACTGGGACCCAGGGCAGGTTTCTGGGAAGGTCTGACTGATCAGTTTAAGTTCCATGGAGTCACGCTGTGCCTGAAAGGTGGCACTGTGGCCTATCTCCACAGTCCACAGGAGCGGTGGGGTCAGTGGAATGAGTCAAGTAGGTAATATTTAGCTTGCCCATGGGGACAGACACCAGAAGATGGTTGTGTAAGGCAGATGTTCTGACCTACTGAGGAAGTAGAAGGACTGACACTGGAAACTGTGTCAAGCATGATCAAGCTCTGTTTCTGGCATGACAAGTCCAACTTACAAATTTAAAATCAATATTGAGGCAACATAAAATTACAGGAATTCATGACAAAGACCTAGAAATAAAACAAGTGCATGGACTTTTTATGAATCCCCAAGGAACAAAGACACTGACACCTGAGATAGAAGTGAAGATGCTTGTTTTTATACTAAGCATTCAGTATAGTATGAACATTTTCAGAAGTTAAATTTTGAGGATTTTGATGTGGATTGTGCTGAGAACTATGGAAACTGTTGATTTCTTAAAAGGAGTAAAGAATCATTTCTCTAGAATTCTAATTTACAGTTAATTAGGGATTTTTTTCATAGTTACAGTGTTGAGTCAAAAATACATACTGTCCTTTCAACTTTCAAACTGGGAGAAAAAATTTAAAAATGATAATATTTTTCTTTTCTTTTTCTTTTCTTTTTTTTTGGAGAGGTTTTTGCTATAGGGTGCGTGTGCTCACCAGAAAGAGAGAGAGAGACAGACAGAAAGTGAGAAATCACTCCCCAGCGGGGATAGCCATGCCACAATCCCTTCTCCTCCATTCTCCTCTTGGGATCTTGGAGACACACGCACATGTACTCAGCATGAATTTAAGCCACTGGGTCCAAGACTCAAACCACAGTCGCCTAATGGGAGTCCAGCGACATAGCCTTTACACACCAACTGCTGGTCCCCAAAATGATAATATTTTTCAAAGACTTACAGAAAAGAAAGAATTAAACATGCACTTTTTTAAATTATACGTCCCCAAAATGATAATATTTTTCAAAGACTTAAAGAAAAGAAAGAATTAAATATGCACTTTTCTAAATTATACATCATAGCGAGTCATTTCATGATCTTAGCTTTGATTTTTAAAGTATTTACACATATTCCTTAACATTCTAGTTTTTAATCTCTTTACTTTCTTTTAATAATGAAACATATGAGCTCACAAATCTTTCTTTTTTCGATAATAAAAATGCAAACTGCACTAGACAAAGGTAATATTTTTTCATTCTTTCACAGAGTTATTTGAAACTCAAATTTATTAGTTTCACTTTGGATTATCATTCTGTTTTAGTCAATATAAAACTGTTCATTTAACTTTGTACAGTTTGACGTTTCCCTGAGTGATTATTGAGAAGTGGATGTTTGACTCAACACTTCCTAATAGGAGAATAGACAACTTCATTTCAGAAGTTTCATGCATATCATCCTTTTTACTGCTGAGCTACCTATTACCCTGGAGAATCATAAGGTATTTCTATATTATGTAAAATGCAGCATGCATCAAGGGTGACATATGCCATTTTGGGGCTTTATTATAGTTCGCCTAACAAATTGTAAGGACAGTCAAGTCAAAATGAGATTTCAGAATGCAAAATAGCACTCAGTCTAGTGACTCATCTGAGGTGCTGTGCTATTATCTGCTTGTCCCATCCCATTGCCGGGATGTCTCCTTAGAGGAAAGTATGAAAAGTATCACTCAGCTTTATTCTCACTAAGTAGTACTTGTACATGTGTGATTCTATAATCTCAGTTTAAGTGTCTCTTGCAAATTGAGTCATGTCCTGTGAGGACAGATATCATCATCTGCAGGAAAAATACATAGTTAACCACAAGCTATGCTTTTCACATAGGGCTAAATAGATTTCCTAATACTTTTAGGTGAAAATAGATGTTTTTCCTCTGTACTGCTGCATCTTTTAATGTGTTTCTGGCATATGGCTAAGAGTAAAAGTACTTTCTTCTTATCTGAGCAAGGTAACAGATTAAATTTGAAATGGTGTTTTCATACAGACTCTTACATATGGCAACTCATTTGCAAGTGGCAGCCCAAATAATTTGAAATGGTGTTTTCATACAGACTCTTAAATATGGCAACAGATTTGCAAGTGGCATCCCAAATAAAAAAGCTTTTGATTTTTGTCTTTAAAATCACTCTACATGCATGTATCAGCATCTTAATGTTTTTTTAAATAATTATATATATACACATACATATATATGTATACACACACATAAATGTGTATACAGATATACACATAGGCCTATATCAAAGATTTTGCATATATAGTTTCAGTCCACCTCAATAAAGGGAATATCTTAATAAAATAAATTTCACATTTTTTTTTGTTTTCCCACTGCATGTATCAGTTCTATTTATAATACGTTGTAATCTGTTAAATGTACAATAGCATTCCACCTGAAAAACAATTTACAAACTCAATTAAAGCATACATTTTTGCTTAGAAAAATGCTAACAATCATCTCAGCTTTCAACAAGTCATCATTTTTTTGTTGGCAGAAGGTCTTGCCTCGATGTTGATGGCTGCTGACTGATCAGAGTGGTGGTTGCTGACAGTAGAGGTAGTTTTAATGACTTCTGAAATAAAACATCATTAATGTTTGTCACATAGATTGACTTTTTTTTTTTAACTGAAGGTTTCTCTGTAACATGTGATGCTGTTTGGCAGCATTTTACCCACAGTAGAACTTTCAACATCTGAGTTAGTCCTCCTAAACTCTTCTGCTGTCTTATCAACTAAACTTATGAAATATTTTAAATGGTTTGTGGTCATTACAAGAATGTGCATAGCATCTTCGTCAGGAGTAGATTCCTTCTGAAGGAACTACTTTCTTGGTTATCTGTAACAAGCAACCTCTCATCTGTTCAAGCTTTACCAATTCAGTTACATCCTTAGGCTCCTTGCTTAATTCTACTTCTCTTGTTATTTTCACATCTGCATTTATTGCTCTGCTTAAGTCTTGAACCCCTCATAGTCATCCATGAGTGTTGGAGTCAACTTCTTTCAATCTCTTGTTAATGTTGGTATGTTGACCTCCTTCCATGAATCATGCATATTCTAAATGGCATCTATTCCAGAAGGTTTTCAATTTACTTTGCCCATATCCATCAGAGGAAGCATTATCATGACAGAGATAGTAAATAAATAAATGTATTTATTAAAGAGTAAGACCTGAGCTATCCTTATAGCTTAGTAGTTAAGGGAGCCAGATCCCATGTAACTGACAATGCTCAAGTCTCAATCCCAATGGCTTGAAAGATACGTAAGTCATGTGTGTGCATGCCCAAAATTCTGATGGTATGGAAAAATGGTGAAGGGATTGCCATGTGACAATGCCCAATTAGGGCTGTTTTATGCTGTTTTATTCCTTCCTCTCAACCCTCAGTGTCTCTGTCTAGTTAGTGCACACATTCCTTGGCAATTAAAAGAAGAGTATAACATAAAAATCAAAATAGAAAGAATGTTGTATAGCAGGTATGAAAACAGCATTAATGTCTTTGAATATCTCCATCAGAGCTGTTTTGTGACTGGGTACATTGTCAACTGATAGTAATATTTTTAAAAGAATCTTTATTTTTAAGAAGTAACTCTTAACAATGGGCTCAAAACATTCAGCAAATCATGCTGTAAACAGATGTGCTGTCATCCAGGCTTTGATACTCCATTATAAAGCACAAGTAGTGCAGATTTCACACAATTCTCAAGGGCCTTAGAGTTTCCAAAATGTTGAATGAGCAATGGCCTCTACCTAAAGTCACCAACTGCATTAGCCCCTGACAATGGAGTCAGACTTTTTTTTGACGTTTTGAAGCCAAGTATTGACTTTTCCTCTTTAGCTTTGAAAGTCCTAGATGGCATCTTCTTCCAATAGGAGTCTGTTTTGTCTACATTGGACATCTACTGTTTAACGTAGGCACCTTGATCAATGATCTTAACTAGATCTTCTGAATAACTTCTGGCAGTTTCTTCATCAGCTCTTGCTGCTTCACCTTGTACTTCTATATTATGGAAATGACTTCTTTCCTTAAACCTACTGAATCCACCTTAGCTACCTTTTTATTCTGTAGCTTTCTCACCTCTTTTACCCTTCATAGAATTGAAGAGAGAGAGGACATTGCTCTAGCTTAGGCTTTGGCTTAAGGGAGTGTTCTGGCTGGTGTGATTTTCTATCCAGACCATGAAAGCTTTCTCCTTATCAACAGTAATGTGGTTCACTTTGTTATCATTCACTTATTGATTAGAGTAACACTTAATTTCCTTCAAGAACTTTTCTCATGCATTCATATCTCTGGGATTTTAATTATATTGGAGCTTTGAAAGCCAGTGATAAAAAAAAAAAAGAAATCAACGTCTAGATAATGCATTGCTGAAAGTGCATTTAGATTCACTTTTGTTTTTGGTTATTTGTAGTGATTTCAGAAAATTATAAAGGTGGGATAAACAGAAATAGAAAACAATTTCTAATAAGAGAATTAGGCCAATGTATTATTAATATTGGGTTGTTGGAAAGTCAAGACTATTTTCTTAGGATTTTTTTTTTATGGAAAACTGCATCATAACTTTTCTGACAACCCAATATATATTATCACATTTCCCCAAATATAACACATTCACATTTTAGTACAAGGATCACCTAATAATTTTGGAAGGATTCCAGTTGTACAGATACCACAATAATGATACTACAATTCATTATAACATGTAAGTTCTTATTCTTATTCTCCCATGGTCTAAGATAATTAAAGTGACTTCAATCATAAATAATTAACATTTGAAATAAACATGACTGGACCACTCCAAGGATATGCCTTGTAATAGTTACTTTTAAGAGGATCATGCCATAGAATAGTTATCTTCATCTGTCAATCACTTCCTGCCCTCCTCTGTCAATCTATTTATGTGATAAACATTAACTGCAGCCTAAGTACTCCACATTTACAAAAGGCAAGCAGAGCAAAATCTCAAAGAACTGCATGTCGGTTTGTTACCATCTCCAGAATGGATGCTTGACAACTACATGTTTGTTCAAAATCACTCTTACCCTTATGCCTTTGCTAATATCTTGCAGACTGAAAAGAACCCTGATTCATCAGAGATCTACGACTGATTCACTGTGTGAGGAAGGGCAAGAGAACATTCAACTTCTGTTAATACAACACTTCCTCTGTTAAGTGTGTCCTGAGTTCAATCTCATCCTTCTTCTTGTTGAGAACAAAACAAAACAAAAACAAACAAACAACCTAAATAATAGAATGTAATTATTTTGACTATACTTAACAACAGCAAAAGCAAAAACCTTGTACTTCTCATGCTTTCTACACCATTTTACAATGGATGTTTCAAAATTTAGAGAACTAAAAACTGAAGTGAAAAGTTTGATAACTAGGCAAAACAGTGGAAGGCAAAAGAAAAGAAAACTGAAAGTATGTCAGAGTTGTTTCCTGGGCTCCTTTGGAAAAAAAAATGTATTTTCATACATATCATTTTGAATACAGAATAAAATAGAAGAGTGATAATGCTGTCTGCTGTTGGAATTTGTGGTTGCACCTTCAACTTAGTAAAAGATACATGTCTCAGTCTTTTCAGTCTTCTACTATAGTTCCAATTTAAAAACAAAAATTAAGAAAACTGATTTTTCAGCCCATCTGACATAGTAACTATACAGGCAACTTCCCATGTTTGAATTTGTGGCTAACGTAAACACACACACACACAATCCTTGATTATTCAAAAGAAAAACCCAGGGGTCATGTGAAATTAAATAGAAAATTTACATTACCTCACCTGTGCAGTACAAAGCATATTAACATCCAGGGGTCAGAGATAAGTAGTTGCCCCAGTGATTAGGAGAAGCAAGAGCGTGTCATGTCAGAGGAGCAGAGCTTCTATTTAGGACTTACATGATTGCCACAGAAGAATACCATGAGCATGGGTTCATAGTTAAATCCTGAGAGCAATAAATGATGAGATTCTTCAGAAGAAACTTTTTTTAAAGAATTGTTTTTGTTTAACTTTATTTATTTATTTACTTATTTTTAAATTTGACCAAAGATGGACAGGGCAAGAGAGAGAGAGAGAGAGAGAAAGTGAGAAAGCAAACTGCCAGGGCCAGGACGTGAAATGAAGAGCGAGAGAGCGAGAGAGCGAGAGAGCGAGAGAGAGAGAGAGAGAAAGTGAGAAAGCAAACTGCCAGGGCCAGGACGTGAAATGAAATTCAGTTGGCCATGTGGAAGTCCAGCGCCCTTAACCACCATGCCACGTACTGGCCCCAGAAGAAAGCTTTATGGAGCTTAAAGACAGCTGGCATAAAAGCATGTGGATTATGTCAATGATAAATGAAAAATAAAGCAAAATAAATGGTTTAGGCACAATGTGGTGGAGGTGGTTGTGCTAGTATGCTGGTATTTGATATGAACAGAGAAGGCTTTTCTAGTAGAAACTTCAAGGCCATGAACTGATAAGGTAAGCATTTATAAGGGTCTTTGAAAAATTTATAAAAGTGTGATTTATGAAAAAAAACTATGCAAGGATTTTCAAAATTTTCAAAAAATTTTGAACCAGGAACCAGCAGATGGCATAATGGTTACATCACTGGGCTCCCACATAGTCGACCACAGTTCGAGTCCTGGACCCTGTGACTTAAACTCACGCTGGGCACATGGGTGTCCAGGATCCCAAGAGGAGACTGGAGTAGAAGGGATTGTGGCATGGTGGTCCCTACTGAGGGGTGATTTCTTACTTTCTGTCTCTCTGTCTCTATCTTTCTGGCAAATGCATGTGCTCTATAGCAAAAAGCTCTCTTAAAAAAAAAGTTTGTACCAAAATTAACTGTTTCTAGTAAATGCTTATGTCCTCTGGCAAAATTTAAAAAAGTAAAAAGAAAAAGAATATCTAAAACGAAGCAGGGAATTTGGGAAAGGATTTAATCTGAAAAGAGAGACATTGACCTAGTGCAAAACCAACATAAATTAGACAAAAATTAGTGCATAGACATACCTTCTGCAGTCTGAAAAGCAGTTCTAATTTTCCATGACTATATTTCCCATTATTAGAATACTGCTCCTTGCCACTTTATCAATTGTCACATACCTTCTTAAAAAGAATGGTTGATACTTGAGAAATTCTTAATAGAATTTTGTTGCTTGAAGGCAAAATGTCTATTAAGATTTTTCAAGGGCTGGGTTTTCTATTTTTTTTTTGTTTTTTTTTTTTTTGGTTGTTTTGTTTTGTTTTGTTTTTTGAGAGGTTTTAGCTATAGGGTGCGTGCGCTCACCAGAAAGACAGAGAGAGACAGAAAGCAAGAAATCACCCCCCAGGGGGATGGTCACACTGCAATCACTTCTCATCCATTCTCCTCTTGGGATCTTGGACATGTATGCACGTGCGCCCGGCGTGAGTTTAAGCCACCAGGTCCAGGACTCGAACCATGGTCAGCTACATCTGGGAGTTTAGCAACATAGCCATTATACCAACTGCTAGTCCCAAGATTTTTCTAGTGCTGTTAAACCAAATCAATCATTATACCATTCATTCACTTAAAGATTCTACATATAATATATTTCTGTCTATGTGTACTCTACCAACCATTAAGTTGCTAATTAGTGGAATTTATAGTAAATTTATATCAGAATTTATATCAGAATTTAGAGTAAATTTATATCAGAATTCTTTACCTCGTTATGCTCAGTTTTGAAGAAATTCATTGCTTGGTGTGATGTGTAGCAGAAGATAATAAATACACAACCTACAACCCAGTGGGAACTATCACCAACAACAGATCTCTAAAGAACTTAAATAAAAATAAAACTTCAGTTTTAAAGAACCTTCCTTTTATGATATTTAGCAGGATAAATATTCTTAAGTGATCTTGTTTGAACAATTTTACTTTTACAAATTGTCTTCAACTTTACATACATTTTTAACTTATTTTTAAAAATTATTTTATACATTTAATCCCTATACATCACTTAGTTTGTAAAGTGAATTTGCCCAACATGAATGCACCTTACACCAGTTCAGTTGAGGATACTATACACATTATCATCAACAGATAATAATCCACATCTCTGTCCCATAAATTTCTTCCCTCTCTATTTATCTCCTTAATTTTTTCCCTCATACTCTCACCCTCTTGCCACACTGTCTTCAGTAAGCCTAACTATTTTCCATCCTTCTATATCCTCTAATCTTTCCGTTTTCACCCTAAGAGTGTGGAAAGTTGGTATATGTTAAGTGGAAACATACAATGTCTCTTTTTCATAGCCTGACTCGCTTCACTCAGCAGTAAATCTTCCATATTCACCCACGCCCACTTTCTATCAAAAGCCAGGATATTGGGTTTTTCTTTTGTTTGTTTTTTATGGCTGAGTAGTATTCTGTAGTGTAGATGTGTCTCACTTTTTCAATCCATTCATCAATTCGTGAACATTTAGTTTGATTCTATGTTTTAGCAATTGTGAATAATGCCTCAATAAACATAGATGTGCAAGCACTTTTCCATTTGAGCATGCTCCTATCCGTTGGGTAGATGCTCAGGAGTGGATTTGCTGTAGTTCTATTTGTAGAACTTTGAGGAACCTCCATATTGTTCTCCACTGTGGCTGGACCAATTTACAATCCCACCAGTGGTGTAGGACAGTTCCCCTTTCACCATGGCCCCACTAGCATTTATTACTTCTTTATTATTTTTTTAATCTTAGCCATTCTGAATGGGTTTAGTTGGTAGCTCATTGTGGTTTTGAGCTGCATCTTCCTTATGAGGAAGATATTGAGCATTTTTTCATATGTTTTTCAGCTGTTCATATGTCTTCCTTAGAGAGTTTTCTGTTCAGCTCATTTTCCCATATTTTAATTGGATTGATGATTTTTTTTTCAGGTAAGCCACTTGAGTACCCTGTGTATTCCAGTTATCAGTCCCTTATCTGAGGCATAGTTTACAAAAATATTCTCCCATTCTGAGGGCAGTTGATTCGTGCTAAGTACTGTGTCTTGCCATGCAGAAATTTCTTAATCTGATGTAATCCCACTTGTCTATTTTTGGGAATATTGCCTTGTTTTGGGAGTCTTATTTAAGAAGTCTTTGCCTACCCCAATGTTTCCCAGTGTTTCTCCAGTGTTTTCCACAAGTAGTTTTATAGTTTGTGGTCTTGGGTTTAGACCTTTGACCCACTTTAATTCAACTTTTGTTAATGGTGAGAGATAGGGGTCCAGGTTCATCTTTCTGCAGGTGGATACCCTGTTTTTCCAGCATCATTTGCTAAAGAGGTTTTCCTTTTCTCATTGAATTGACTGGTACCCTTTGTCAAAAATCAGTTGGCTGTATGTTTGGAATTTATTTCTGGAGTCTCTATTCTGTTCCATTGGTCCACATGTCTATTTTTGTGCCAGTACCATGCTGTTTTGATTATCACGGCTTGTAATATATTTTGGGGTTAGAGAGAGAGATGCCTCCTACTGCATTTTTCTTGTTCGGGATTGCTTTGGCAATAAAGGGTCTTTTATGATTCCAGACAAATTCTATGATTGTCTTTTCTAGATCTGTTAAGAATGTCTCTGGTAATTTGGTTGGGATTGAATTAAATGTTTAGATTAATTTGGGTAGAATTGTCATTTTGCTTTCTCACTTTCTCTCTCTCTCTCTCTGTACCTCTCTCTGGAAATACTAAAAAAAATAATAATAATGTAAAATAAAATATTTTTTTAAAAAGTGAACAGTAATTTATTATTGAAATATAATAAGTTAAATCATATGCATAATTTGACTTGAGAAAAATAATCCATTTTGATTGTCTAATTTCCCCAAATACAGTTTTTCTTATACTCTCTGGTTATTAGGCTATAAAATTTTGTCTTTCACAGTTTATTAGTGTGATATTCCTAATGAAATGTGAAAATACTAAATTCTTAAAAATTTTTTTTTAATTTAAGATTTTTCCCATAAGGTACACGCACTCACCAGAGACAGAGAGGGAAAATGAGAAATGACCACCTGGGAGGATGACCATGCCAAAACCCTTTCTCCTTCATTCTCTTCCTGGGATTTTCTGTACATACACATACACACACACACACACACACACACACACACACACACACATACACACAGACATGCACCCAGCATGATTTTTAAGCTTCCAGGTCTGGGATTTGAAGAGTTGGTTGCATAGTAGTCCAGTGCCTTAACTATCATGTCACTCGCTGCCCACCCCCCATTTTTAAACACATCAATTAAAAAATAATGAGAAAATACTAGACCAGTATAAATAAAAGCAAATGCATAGTGTTGAAGTGTACTACTTAAACTTCTCCATCTTCAGGAACATTTACTCTAGCCTCAAACTAAATAGTATAGATTTTAGGGTGTGCCTCTAGTTGAAAACCTACACACACACACATGCCATGCAAACACACAGTATACATTTTGAACTATAAATAATCACAACTTTAGTGTCAGAATGAACCAAATGACTGTTCTACTGCAAATCTAAAATATAGGGGATGACAAAAATTGTTACATGATGCTGGACAAAAACCTTCAAGCTACAATTCTAGTATAATGATTCTAGTACATATTTCTTTAGAAAAAAATCCATGTATTTTAGGATTTTAAGAATTTTCATAAGAATATTTTCAGGAATATTGAACATCAAAGAATCAAACATAAACATGAATGAGGATTAGGTTCCAAGGTGCTAATCATTACGTATAGACCTGCAAGAATTGTAGGTAATAAAGTTTATCAATTATAAATCATTTTAAACATACCTACAATGGCAAATGCTGTTACTAATGGCATATATTTAAATTCCAAAATTGATTAGTATGTTTGAAGAAATGAATAGCTAGCTTGAAAATATCTAGGATGAGCATAAAAGTGAAGAAATTACTAAGTGGAAGTGAGGGAAACGACATAATCTATAGAAGCAGAATACAAATAAATATATCTAAGACATTCAGTGGGTGTTAACAGCAGATTAGACACAGGTGGAGAATGATTAATAAAGTGGATGGTACAGAGGAAACTGTTCAGAACGCAGTGTTGAGAGGTAAAAAGAAAATATGAAAAGGGAGATCGACATGAAGGATAGAATACAAAGTTTTGAAATATATTCAAAACAAAATCAGATCTCTAGAGTATGATTTCTAACAATTACTGTAAAAGGTTGTCTTCTATGCCTTCTCAAGGTTAGATGTGTAGGCATTACAGTTCTAGTCTATGAATACAACATCTATAAGCCTTGGTTTATTTTCTGTATTTTAAATTCTTAACCAACTAGCACAACTGAAGATTATACCGTTTTGTTTATATTTTATTGTACTCAAAACAGTAAGTAAAAGACCACGAGATTTATGGTATTAAACCCTCTTTATCTCAGACTGCCTTGTTCGCACCTCCCTTTGCAGTCAGGGTTGTATTGTCCCATGGCAACCGTTTTCTCTTCTGGTTATTCTGTCCATATGTACATGGCTTCATGTCACTACCATATTCATTCTAGGGTTCACGTTCTTTTTTATATTGCTGTTTTTTTCTGGTATAGCCTTCTTTCTCCTAATTATTCTTGCCATTCTACCCATCCTTTATCCCACATCAATTTCGTAGGGTTCTGTGCTAGCCAATGCTTCAAAAATGTATTAGTTTCTCTTACCAGGGTAAATCTTGATTTATAGTATTAATACTTTGTTATTTTCTAAGGACTTCCTTAATGTTATTTTAATCCAGTAAAAAGTTACTCCCTCAGGTCTTATACTATAGGTATTATAAGAAATCATTCAATCTTGTAGACATGGGCCCTTGCCCAAGACTAAAGTATAATATAAATATTAGAGAAGACAAATTAAGCAGAATCCTTACTTCACATAGCTACTCTGTCTTCCTTCCAAAACCTGAATATGGGTAGAAGCCTTTTTTTTTTCCCCTACCAGAAAGTGTTGCCCAATTTAATAGAAGCCTATAGTAACCACATCCATGGGGCTGACGATTCATCTGCTGCATTTGTCGTATAGAACAATTTCCAGAAGAGTTGTCTTATAGACTGATTTACCTTTCTCCTAGATCAAGAAATGCTAAGACTATTGATATTTAGGAATCATAAAATGTGCTAATTGATAAAATGTCTTTTCTACTCTTAAAATTCACTTAACTGTATTTATCACTCCATTGTTGACTTTGTGATGAGAAGTAATGAAATTTTTAGATTTGAAGTTATTCTGATGTAAGCCGATGATTTTAAACATTCTTGGAGTAATTATTTCTGTTGTATAAAATAGATTGCTCATTCTATGAAAATTAATATTCCAAAAGAGTTTTAGTTGTTTCAATATGAGTGTATGCTCTTTTCCTTTATTTTGTTTCTCCACAAATCAATCTATTTTGCAATGAGGAAATGAATGCTAGTATCATGATCTTTTACTGAATTTTTGGCTGACAATGCTTTTATCCTTCTCATTGCTTTTATAAAACTCTTGAGGTAATAAGCAAAATTAATTTGCAAACATTTAACCACTGTGTTGGGTATTTTTAAGCTTTTAGCTTTGTGTTACACTTTCATGTGCTTTTGGATTATATTGTCTTTTTCTTAATATGCGTAATCCATGTCTATATTAAAAGGATACTTGATCAAATTCAGTATAAGTAGCATTATCATCCAGTTACATGAATATAACTACTAAATCAGCTTATTATAACTGTTTTTGCTTTCATCTAAGAAACTGGCACAAATCCAGAGAGTACTAAAGATTATAATAGCAGTGACTTTAATTAAATTTAACATATTGATTCTGTCACATTTAATCTTGAATTTTGACTCAGTTATTAGGAGAAATATACAGAATTACACTAGCATTTAACCTAGATTTCTGTTATATTATTAAAAAGGAAACAAAAAATAAAGAAACAACAAACCAAAATTTTGTCCTCCTAAAAAGCAAATATTTGAGAGACCAGCAGTTAGCATAATGGCTATGTCGCTGAACTCCCATGTAGTTGACCACGGTTCTAGTCCCGGACCCGGTGGCTTAAACTCACACCGGGCGTGAGTGCGTACGTGCCCAAGATCCCGAGAGGATAATGGAGGAGAAGGGATTATGATGTGGCCGTGCCTCCCAGGGGGAGATTTCTCGCTTTCTGTCTATCTGTGTCTTTCTGGCAAACACACGTGTTCTATAGCAAAAACCTCTCCAAAAAAATTTTTAAAAAGCAAATATTTGAATTCCAATATTGAATGAAAAGAAATCTATTTAACATGTCTTCGTCGTCGTCGTCTTCGTCGTCTTCTTCTTCTTCTTCTTCTTCTTCTTCTTCATTAGCGGTTTTTGCCTTTGGGCACGTGCACTCACAATGGGAGGGGAAGAGCCAATGAAACGGAAAGTGAGCCGCGTTCTTTCATTCTCCTCCCAGGATGTTGGGCACACATGCACACATGCCCAATGTGATTTTCAAGTCACTGGATATGGAACTTGAACAGCAGTTGGCCATGTGGCACTCCAGTGACATAACTTATGCCACCTCCTGGCCCCAGTTTTTGTATTCTTTTAAGCAAACTGTCCTCATGGATGTCAACTCATTTGCAGTTACTTTAAAAAAAAATTAGAATAAGAAAAAAGTCCCTTATTTATTCTGTAACATTCATATCAGTTTTATCAGTTAAACATTATAGACCACATTTGGTGATAGCATGTTGATTCTCTCATTCTCGTTCTAAGTACATACACACACACACACACAAACACACGCACACACAGAGGCAATTATGAAAGTAAATAGAAAATAGAGTTAAAGTGGAACCAGCAGTTGGCATAATGGCTATGTTGCTGGACTCCCATGTAGTCGACCACGGTTCGAGTCCTGGACCCGGTGGCTTAAACTCAAGCTGGGTGTGTGTGCATGCATGATCAAGGTCCCAAGAGGATAATGGAGGAGAAGGGATTGTGGCGTGGTCATCCCCCTTGGGGGTTGATTTCTCACTTTCTGTCTCTCTGTCTTTCTGGCAAGCACATGCAGCCTATAGCAAAAACCTCTCCAAAAAAAGAAAATGGAATTAAAGTACAAATTTATTTTTCTGTAGAAAAACTCTTAAATTTATGCATAATTTTTGTATTATACACTTCCCTTACACTTTTTGAAGAACTCTTATGTGCGTGTGTGTGTGTGTGTATGAAAATATATGCACACATTTATAGTTAAATGCATTATTTTAAAATTCTAATTCATTTAAGAATTTTAATTTTTCTATTTGATTTGATGTTTGCTATATAAGTATACACATCATAATAATTATAAACATATACATAAATATAAAAATTACTCTGAAATATTTTGCCTTTTGTTTCCTCTCAGTTTCTCAATTCTGATTTTTTTTTTTTTTAATGAGAGGATCTCTCTGTGTCACAATCCTCCTCTCTCAGCCACCTGAGTAGCTGGGACTATTTGTTTTAAGTATTTATTGTTTTATATTTGCATAGATTTCCATATAATTTCACAGTTATTTTCAGGTACCTGTTTCAGGTGAACTATAAGGGCAGGCATCAAAGAGACTACATACATTCTTGAGTCCAACACAATCTATATGAGCCTCTTCCAGTTATACATTTTTGTGTTATAAACTACCCAAACACTTAATACCTTTAAACAATAGCCCTTTATAATTTCTAAGCAGACCTACAGAGAAAACATAATAGCAATGGCTTGTCTCTGTTTAACTTGAGCTGGTGTTGAGATACCCATAATTGCTTCTTTTTGCACATGTCTAGGTCACATTTAAAGTGGCTACAATGGCTAGGAGTTGGATGGTGAATAGACTTAAGTATAGAAAATAGTGAAGGGCCAGCAGGTGGTATGATTTTTAAGGCACTAGACTCTCACATGGACAATTAGTTGGAATCCTGGACCCAGCAAGCCAGGTGCATGTGCTTACCCAAAATGTTGAGACAAGAATAGAGAAGAAGGGACTGTGGCTTGGCCATCACCCCTGGGAGGTGATGTCTCACTTTCCCTCTCTCCATTCTTTTCTGTCTCTCTCCAGCAAGTGCATGCACCCTATGCAAAAACAAAAACAAACAAAACAAAAAAAAAACCCTTGAAATAAAAAGGAAAAGAAAAGATGAGTGAAACCACAACTCTCTATGTATAAATAAATGATTGATAACAACAGTGTCTCTGCAGACACATGTCAATTAATTACACATAGAAAAGTGATCTGTAACTCACACATTTTACAAGTTTATGCCCTACTGTTTTGCAGGTCAGTTTGTGAAAGGAACCTAAAATAGCTTCCAGACAATAAAATCAAATGTCTTTACAATTTTGCCACAAGAACAGGTATTTATAAAGGATTCAGAGATCACTGACAACAAAATAAATTATTGATATATTACACTATTAACATTCAAAAATTATATTTATTAAAGACACGGTAATGAGAGTGCAGACATGCTATCAGGTGGGAGAAGGAATTCCCAACACATAAAATCAACAAATACCCCCATGTGAATTATATGAGATCTAATAATCAGAAAACAAATTAGTACATTACACAAACAGGCAATAACCTGCAAAAATATCTTTTCAAATGTATTAACATGGCCAATATTCTTTAAACTTATATCATTCCATTAGGCAACAAGGACACACATTAATAATACAACAGTAGCTTTCCTCCATGTGGTCATCAGAATGTCTAACAGTAAAATAATAAATAAGAATGCATATTGGGGAGGATATAGTTCATAAGATATTTCTGCTTAGGGGAGAGTAAATAACACAACTACTTTAGAAAGCTGGCACCCAACTCTTGTCTACAAATTGTGAACATACTCTCATGTTGTATCTTAGCAATTCTACAGTTAGCAATAAAGTCAGTGATAACTATATATAAAAATCACTTTCCAAAAGGAGTCAATATGTAAATAGTACCATTACTTTTTATAGGAAAAGTAGGGAAAATGTCAAGCTCAATATGTAATAGAACAGAAAAAGCTATGTGGTATATATATAAAATGAAATATTATATAGTGATAAAAATGAATAAATTGTTGCCACACTCAACAAGAATAAACATTGCAAACAATGCTGATTGAAGAAGTCTTATACAATACTCATATGCTTCATTTACATCAAGCAAGTTATAAAAATATATATTTTGTCAAGCATTGATATGACTATTTTAGGAAACAGAAAGAGGTTAATGATTTGAAAGAAGCATAAGGGAGCTTCTGAAGTGTTGGCCATTATTTTTCTTGCTAATTTGTTTATTTGAGTCATGTGAGTTTAGTCGTAAGAGTGAGTTTAGTATTTGATTATGAGTTAAATACTTGACATTAGTACATGTATTGTATGTTCCAATTTAATAAATAAATACATACTCATATATAAATTCTCTACTTTAGTAACTACCTCTTACACATCTCATACCTCACATCCCTCCAGAAAGTTTTCCTTCATAAAGTCACTTCTGGCTCCTTCTGTTAGATATCCAAGTCTTCATTCCTCTCTTGTAAACGTGCAGGAGAAATCTAATCCTCTTCTATTACAGAACTATTAACACATTAGAAAATCTGATGGGTACCTCTGAGTTTCTTCTTAAAGTGAAAATATATACCTTTTATTAATAATAGCATATGAAATAGTTAGATTTCCTTCACAGTTTTGGTAACTCTGTACTGAACATATTTTGCCCTTCTTCCCTTGCTAAATTTATGTTAAGTGATGGTAAATTTTGAAGGTAATAAAATAGGTTTGAAGTGATAGGTATAAAGAAGACTAACCTTTTAAATCCTAGGTTAAATGTTATAATAACTGATGTATTAGCTCCTCCTATTGATATTTTTAAATGCTGTTACTGGATTATGATGAAAACAATTTTTGTTTATGTATTTTAATAAAATATTTCTAAGGTGCATCTCCAAAATGGTGTAAGTATAGAATTTAGTCTTTAAGGCCATTATCAATGACATTGTTTTATTAAAATTATTAATAAATATTAATATTATTAATTTACTAATTAATATTATTAATTTACTGATATTAGCAATAGTGTTCAACCACTAAAAAAAGTAAAATGAAAAATGACTTAAAAATTATGGATATATTTTTTTCTTTCACAGATTAGAAATCCAAAGTTGATGATAGAGAGCCGATGTAGCCATTCAGCAGCACGGAGACTTGGGTTACTTCTACTGAAACTTCTTTACCATGTTTTGGAGAGATCTTCAAGTTCATTTCCTTGGAGAAAATGTAAGTGTGAAGCAACCGCAATTATATCTTGTCCTAGGGAGGAGGAAGATATTGATAATGGCTCAATATATTGATATATTGATATTGAGCATACAGTGCTTTCTATGAAACTCTCTATGAAGTTTCTTCCAAAACTAAATTGGCCAGATATTTATCCTGTTGTTTGCCTAGGCTAGAAGATAAAATATAAATGCTAAGTGCTCTTCTGATCTTACTATGACCTGAACTAGATCTTTCAGACAGGAAGAAAGGGGAGGTAGATACCAAGGAATTACCTGTAGTTATCTCTTTACTTTGGAGTTTGAGTTTGTCATCCAAATAAGTTCACTACTCCTCACAAAATTTGGGAGTCCACTTTTAGTTTTTAGTATCATTCATTTACATAAGTATTAAACATGAGAAGGCTAAAGAAAACTCCCTTATAAATAAAACTAAAGACATATACTATGCCTGGCAGCAGTGCACTGAATAGCACACTTTATAGAGACATTCAGTAAATTAATGGTTTCCCAGTTTGCACAGCCTCCCATCAATATTTGCATAGCTTTTCCCTGAGGCCAAAGCAAGGGCTGGGGACGGTATACCAGAGGCTGTACATGACTTTGGAAAAGGATGCTTCTATTGATAATGCTGGTGAAACCGACCCACGGAGAGAAACCTATGCTGACAATGAGAAGGTCTCATGCTAAGAATACTTTGAAAAGTGTTAGTGTTCGTGTGATACTAGTTTTTCCGTAAAGCGAATCCATACTAACTCTTTAACAAACAGCATTTTCAGAGTAAGTGCCTTGGTAGGTGAACATGTAAGAAGAAATTTATCATCATAGAAATGACAAAGGATGCCATTAAGTAATTAATTATTGTTAAAGCCTAGTCTGGTTTGACTTGGCTTTTTATAACACTACTTCCTTAAAAATCATCGTAATGTGAGATTAATTCTCCAAATCCTATTTAATACACTGAACTTACTTGTTTGACCAATTTATATGATTATAGGTCAATACAATTTTGATTAGGGTGACTAAAATCTCTGATTTCGCAGGCTTTGATGAATAAATACATTGGATGTGCCCCATACCTTGGTTTCATTCATTTAACAGGCGTCTAAGATTATTTTCAGAGTATAATTAATGATAAGAGAAGAATTCATTTTTTATGGTGCTGCTGAACAGTGTCTGCCTTCACTAATATTAAATAGATAAGCGACTTCAAACAACACAGTGGGAGCCTTTTTTGATGCAACAGATGTTAAGTTTATGCA
>NW_006159867.1:3746249-3755749 GCF_000334495.1 Tupaia belangeri chinensis | reverse complement strand
AAAAAAAACCCTTGAAATAAAAAGGAAAAGAAAAGATGAGTGAAACCACAACTCTCTATGTATAAATAAATGATTGATAACAACAGTGTCTCTGCAGACACATGTCAATTAATTACACATAGAAAAGTGATCTGTAACTCACACATTTTACAAGTTTATGCCCTACTGTTTTGCAGGTCAGTTTGTGAAAGGAACCTAAAATAGCTTCCAGACAATAAAATCAAATGTCTTTACAATTTTGCCACAAGAACAGGTATTTATAAAGGATTCAGAGATCACTGACAACAAAATAAATTATTGATATATTACACTATTAACATTCAAAAATTATATTTATTAAAGACACGGTAATGAGAGTGCAGACATGCTATCAGGTGGGAGAAGGAATTCCCAACACATAAAATCAACAAATACCCCCATGTGAATTATATGAGATCTAATAATCAGAAAACAAATTAGTACATTACACAAACAGGCAATAACCTGCAAAAATATCTTTTCAAATGTATTAACATGGCCAATATTCTTTAAACTTATATCATTCCATTAGGCAACAAGGACACACATTAATAATACAACAGTAGCTTTCCTCCATGTGGTCATCAGAATGTCTAACAGTAAAATAATAAATAAGAATGCATATTGGGGAGGATATAGTTCATAAGATGTTTCTGCTTAGGGGAGAGTAAATAACACAACTACTTTAGAAAGCTGGCACCCAACTCTTGTCTACAAATTGTGAACATACTCTCATGTTGTATCTTAGCAATTCTACAGTCAGCAATAAAGTCAGTGATAACTATATATAAAAATCACTTTCCAAAAGGAGTCAATATGTAAATAGTACCATTACTTTTTATAGGAAAAGTAGGGAAAATGTCAAGCTCAATATATAATAGAACAGAAAAAGCTATGTGGTATATATATAAAATGAAATATTATATAGTGATAAAAATGAATAAATTGTTGCCACACTCAACAAGAATAAACATTGCAAACAATGCTGATTGAAGAAGTCTTATACAATATTCATATGCTTCATTTACATCAAGCAAGTTATAAAAATATATATTTTGTCAAGCATTGATATGACTATTTTAGGAAACAGAAAGAGGTTAATTAGTTGAAAGAAGCATAAGGGAGCTTCTGAAGTGTTGGCCATTATTTTTCTTGCTAATTTGTTTATTTGAGTCATGTGAGTTTAGTCGTAAGAGTGAGTTTAGTATTTGATTATGAGTTAAATACTTGACATTAGTACATGTATTGTATGTTCCAATTTAATAAATAAATACATACTCATATATAAATTCTCTACTTTAGTAACTACCTCTTACACATCTCATACCTCACATCCCTCCAGAAAGTTTTCCTTCATAAAGTCACTTCTGGCTCCTTCTGTTAGATATCCAAGTCTTCATTCCTCTCTTGTAAACGTGCAGGAGAAATCTAATCCTCTTCTATTACAGAACTATTAACACATTAGAAAATCTGATGGGTACCTCTGAGTTTCTTCTTAAAGTGAAAATATATACCTTTTATTAATAATAGCATATGAAATAGTTAGATTTCCTTCACAGTTTTGGTAACTCTGTACTGAACATATTTTGCCCTTCTTCCCTTGCTAAATTTATGTTAGGTGATGGTAAATTTTGAAGGTAATAAAATAGGTTTGAAGTGATAGGTATAAAGAAGACTAACCTTTTAAATCCTAGGTTAAATGTTATAATAACTGATGTATTAGCTCCTCCTATTGATATTTTTAAATGCTGTTACTGGATTATGATGAAAACAATTTTTGTTTATGTATTTTAATAAAATATTTCTAAGGTGCATCTCCAAAATGGTGTAAGTATAGAATTTAGCCTTTAAGGCCATTATCAATGACATTGTTTTATTAAAATTATTAATAAATATTAATATTATTAATTTACTAATTAATATTATTAATTTACTGATATTAGCAATATTTTTCAACCACTAAAAAAAGTAAAATGAAAAATGACTTAAAAATTATGGATATATTTTTTTCTTTCACAGATTAGAAATCCAAAGTTGATGATAGAGAGCCGATGTAGCCATTCAGCAGCACGGAGACTTGGGTTACTTCTACTGAAACTTCTTTACCATGTTTTGGAGAGATCTTCAAGTTCATTTCCTTGGAGAAAATGTAAGTGTGAAGCAACCGCAATTATATCTTGTCCTAGGGAGGAGGAAGATATTGATAATGGCTCAATATATTGATATATTGATATTGAGCATACAGTGCTTTCTATGAAACTCTCTATGAAGTTTCTTCCAAAACTAAATTGGCCAGATATTTATCCTGTTGTTTGCCTAGGCTAGAAGATAAAATATAAATGCTAAGTGCTCTTCTGATCTTACTATGACCTGAACTAGATCTTTCAGACAGGAAGAAAGGGGAGGTAGATACCAAGGAATTACCTGTAGTTATCTCTTTACTTTGGAGTTTGAGTTTGTCATCCAAATAAGTTCACTACTCCTCACAAAATTTGGGAGTCCACTTTTAGTTTTTAGTATCATTCATTTACATAAGTATTAAACATGAGAAGGCTAAAGAAAACTCCCTTATAAATAAAACTAAAGACATATACTATGCCTGGCAGCAGTGCACTGAATAGCACACTTTATAGAGACATTCAGTAAATTAATGGTTTCCCAGTTTGCACAGCCTCCCATCAATATTTGCATAGCTTTTCCCTGAGGCCAAAGCAAGGGCTGGGGACGGTATACCAGAGGCTGTACATGACTTTGGAAAAGGATGCTTCTATTGATAATGCTGGTGAAACCGACCCACGGAGAGAAACCTATGCTGACAATGAGAAGGTCTCATGCTAAGAATACTTTGAAAAGTGTTAGTGTTCGTGTGATACTAGTTTTTCCGTAAAGCGAATCCATACTAACTCTTTAACAAACAGCATTTTCAGAGTAAGTGCCTTGGTAGGTGAACATGTAAGAAGAAATTTATCATCATAGAAATGACAAAGGATGCCATTAAGTAATTAATTATTGTTAAAGCCTAGTCTGGTTTGACTTGGCTTTTTATAACACTACTTCCTTAAAAATCATCGTAATGTGAGATTAATTCTCCAAATCCTATTTAATACACTGAACTTACTTGTTTGACCAATTTATATGATTATAGGTCAATACAATTTTGATTAGGGTGACTAAAATCTCTGATTTCGCAGGCTTTGATGAATAAATACATTGGATGTGCCCCATACCTTGGTTTCATTCATTTAACAGGCGTCTAAGATTATTTTCAGAGTATAATTAATGATAAGAGAAGAATTCATTTTTTATGGTGCTGCTGAACAGTGTCTGCCTTCACTAATATTAAATAGATAAGCGACTTCAAACAACACAGTGGGAGCCTTTTTTGATGCAACAGATGTTAAGTTTATGCATAAAAGTAAAGCCAGGATTCTATACTTGGAGTATCTATCTATTTTTAAGGATAAGGGTTTCCAGTAGCAGATGGCACTCTACATAGACTTACGAAAAGAAAAAAAACAAAAGTTTGCCTGACAGTGTGGATTAACAGATTGGATTACAACTATGCACATATGGATTAGTACATTTAAAATCTGTTTTCTTCTGAAGATAGAAAAAAAATCCCACAGGACTATATGAGAATTATTAGACATCTCTTACTAATCCTAAAATTGAAAAAGTCAGTATAAAGTCATGTGTTTCAGTAAACATGGCCTTGTATGCTTGGATTTAGTGAAAGTTAATTAGTGATAAAACTGGATTTTTCTAGGGAGAAATTTGGCAATATGCAAGTTTTGAAACAGCTCCTGATAAGAGCATGTACGGTATCACATTGTGTAAGTCTTTCATCTCAGTATAGGAGGGCCGTAGAAAGAACGTACTCTGGTCACTGACTTACACTGAATCTGTAAATCAACTACTCAATCATTTTTGAAGTGATTTTGAATAAGAGCAATTTTGTACAAAACTGTCATTGAAAAAAGTTCTTTGTTTTTATCATGCCACTTTTCTCATTACCAAATAATTTATATTTAATGACAGGAGAAAGCATAAAATTGTATTTTTATTAAATGCAATTATTCAATTATTTCTTTCATGAGCAAGAGAAAGAGAGAGAGAGACAGAGGTAGTATCCCCATCCGCCTCTCGATGTTGCAGTTTACACACAGCTGCATCAGACCAAGATCATGGGTGTGTGCACACCAATGTACTCAAGGAGGTGTATAGATATGAACCCAGAACTGGCCCATGTGGGTCAGCCTTCTTGAGCATCACATTTTATCCTGCACCCAAAAATTGAATTTCCATTACACTGTCACAACCGAAGAGGTTTAGCCTGTTATTTTTCAATGATCTATTATTTTTCCTTAAATTATCAAAGCCACATTATAAAATGGTGCATCCTAATGAGAAAAAAGGCTGTTAGTAAGAAAAGTTTTATAAGTCCCCCAAACTAAAGTACATCTTTTTCTAAATTGCAAAAGTAAAAGTAATATTGCTATGAGGAGTTATTGTTTATAAACATAAATATTAATGAGCTTAAACAGCATATTGAGGCTGAGTCTATCAGGTACTCATAAGGAATGACTTTCTTTTTCCTTTATTTCTTGCAATAATTTTAGCACAATGCATTTCATACTATTTTATTGTTTGTATTTCTATTAAAAAAAAAAAAAAAACTTGAAGCCATACAAATAAGCTATTTCTGGGAACAGCAGATGGCAGGATGGTTTCATTGCTGGACTCTCACATGACCAATCATGCTTGAAGCCATACAAATAAGCTATTTCTGGGACCAGCAGATGGCAGGGTGGTTTCATTGCTGGACTCTCACATGACCAACCATGTTTTTAAGTCCTGTACCCAGTGGCTTGAAAATCATGCTGGGCATGTGTGTGTGTGTGTGTGTGTATGTGTGTGTGCCTGGAATCCCAGGAAGAGAATGGAGGAGAAGGGATTGCATCATGACCATTTCCTTTGGGGAGCAATTTCTCACTTTCCCTCTCAGCATTTCTCTTTGTCTCTCTCTCCAGTGAGTGCATATGCCCTAAGGGAAAAACCTCTGAAAATATTACACACGCACACACACACAAAATTTCTCTGATATCCTCCTAATTCCTTGAGGTCATTTCTTAAGTGATTATGTAATACCTGACATCACTTGACAAAATACAAATTACGTTTCTGAACTGATTTTCAAATTAGATTCACCTCACATTATGAACATCATTTCTTTCACAAGGAGTGGTGGTCTCTAATTAGCTAGGACTGGGCTAAGGTGACAAGACAATATGAGTGAATGTAAAGGTACACACAAGGAGTTGACAGGACTGTAGAGGTGACACACAATCATCAGAGTCACACCAAATAGGTGTGACAGCTCTGGACTTGATTTCCCATATGGATTTAGTTGGTCTACAGAGAAAACATGACTTAGAAGATGTACCCAAAATACATCTTAAGTTTATCCCTCATCTTCCCTTTGACCAGTGAAAGACTTTTCTCTGTCACAGGTGAAAAATGCAGTAAGTACCAGGACTTCTCTAATCACTCTTAGATAATGAATGGTTCCACAGTTTCTTTAAGTTTCAGACACAGACATAAAGGTCTGGCTAGTAACTGCAAAAACTTTCATGGTCTTTCTTTTTTCTTTCCTCCTCACTCATTTCTGACATTTGCCAAAACATATACTGAACCATCTGTGTTAGAATATGTGCAAAGACAGAAAAAGGAAAAAAGAAACAAGGAAATTCCAATTTTAATTATATTATTGAAATAGCTCACAAACTCACCCACCCCACCCTCCCACTTTTGGGGTTTGCTTAGACACAAGTCCACTAACTCCCCAGTAAAAGCAGACATGATTTGAGTGTGCAAGTGTTCCACACAGGCCTTCAACTGTAGGCTTCATGTCGAGAATCTCCACAGAGGAGCAAGAACCATTGCCTACAATTTCTCTCCATAGGTTCTCACTCTATTTACTTTCTCAACATTTTTGTAGTTTGGGTCTCTATCAAGCATGCCTAGATTTTTCTATTGAAACTTTGAGAAATCAATTGTAACATCTGTTCTGAAACTGCGTTTTGTCTTGTTACCTCATTTTATATTATCTTGATACAGAAGATATTATCCAGCTTGTCTATCCTCTGATTATATTTTCTCTTTCACTAATTACTGGTCAAACATGTATTCCGGAATCCCAGGCTCATTATTAGATCCTAAATGCATACTTCTAATGCTGATATTAGGGATTTTTCTCATGACATTCCATGATCTGAAATGTTCTTTCATTTTTCTTTTTTTCTTCTTTTGCTATAGGGTGTGTACACATGCCAGATAAACAGAGAGAGACAGAAAGCAAGAAATCACTCCCCAAGGGGGATGGCCACACAGGAATTCCTTCTCCTCCAGTCTCCCCTTGGGGTTTTGGGCACCCACATGCACACTGCAACATTGTGCCATAGATCATCTGTGCTAAAAGAGGTTTGGGATAAAGTGGCTAGATGACTCACTCAGATAAGTAGAAACTAAATCCAAGTGAGAAATACCCAATCTAACAGAATTTTGTTTTTATTTTATTTTACTTTTATCACTATTTATGATGATTATTTCACAAAGGAGCTAAATTAGTTGGGTTGGAAGAGTAGAAAGTTATTCTTGGGTATAAATTATTTATCAAAGCAAGTGACCTTCTGTGTATATTAACCTGCCAAGAATAACTTATTAAAATGTGGTTTAGGGAACCAGCAGTTAGCGTAATGGCTATGTCACTGGACTCCCACGTAGTCGACTGCGGTTCGTGTCCCGGACCCGGTGGCTTAAAACTCACGCCCGGCGCGTGTGCGTGCGTGCCCAAGATCCCGAGAGGAGAATGGAGGAGAAGGGATGGCAGCGTGACCATCCCCCCTGGGGGGTGATTTCTTGCTTTCTGTCTCTATGTCTCTCTCTGTCTGTCTGGCGAGCACACGCGCCCTACAGTGAAAATCTCTCCAAAAAAAAAAAAAAACAAATGTGGTTTAATGGGGAAATTTTCCACTTTTTTAAAACTTGTATTTCACAAAAATTTTAGAGTTTAGATATATATACTAGATGTGCAAAGAGAGCTTAGGTTACTATTACTGCCAAAATAATGTAGAAATAATAATTGTAGCTCTATAGGAAAACTAAAACTAGTCTACACGTAAACTCATGGGTATTTATCATTGATATACACATCTATTCATCTATTTATTATCCACATTTAATTAATATTATTGAAATACATTCTTGCATAAAGAATAGTAATGTAATAAACATTATCACCCAATATTTATTGAGTGCTTTTCCGTATTATGAGTATTTTTAAGTGCCTTACAGGCATCATCATATTTAATCTTTAGGACTACCTTTTGTAGTAGTTATTCTAATATTATATGTATTTACATTTTAATATATATGTTAGAAAAAAAAATCATGCCTAGAGACATTACATAACTTGTCTGAGCTCACACAGTTAATTGGTAACAGACTCAATTCTCAGCAATGTCTGTGCAATTGATGTAACAGAAGGTATCAGTAACTTTCATTTATATATCTGGACAATGTACTGGGATGGAGAGGGCTGACTATAAGGACAATGTACTCCCATCCCTAAATAGCAAGACCCACATTTTAAATATTCAGCTACTATATTACAGTCAGTCTTACTTCTTTGTTAGACCGTATTTTTATAGACCATATTTTATATTTTAAGCACTCATCCAACAGCCTGAGAATTATGGGACCCACTGAACATCCATTCTAACCCTGAAAGTATTAGTATTGTGTAGATTCTCCCTAAATTATGTATTTACATTACAAATCACAGTGGAAGAATTCAGCAGTATCTGGATTTAATTTTCGTGAGTGAATGAAATCACATCGCTACCACCTCCAACATGAGCAACTAGTTAGTATATGTGCGACAGATATTTATTAATGAGAAAGCATTGATGAGGTGCTTTCTCTGTCTCTCTCTCATGTGTGCACACCCAATCTAACATTAAAACAAAACAAAACCAAAAAAACTCTTCTACTCTTTAACCTCCCAGATCTAGATTTCTTTCTCTCACTCAGATACAAAATGTGGACATATGATTGAAATAGTTTCTTATATATTTTTACCATCTTTTTATCAATGTAATTTATGTATTAAAATTACTCATTTATATTAGATAAAAATTTTGTTATTAGTATCACTAGAATGTTTTCAATTGACAAAATCTTTGTGCTATTATTGGTTATTTCCTTCATAGAGTTTCTCTCTCTCTCTCTCTCTCTTTTTTTATAGGTTTTTGACAGAGGGCACGTATGCTCTCTGGACAGATAGACAGAGAGACAGTGAAAGTCGAAGTGAGAAATCACCTCCCCCAGAGAGATGATCACACTGAAGTCCCTTCTCTTCCATTCTCCTCCTGGGATTTTAGACATGCACACATGCACACCCAGCCTGATTTTCAAGCTTCTTAGTCTGGAACTTGAACCACAGTCAGCCATATTGGAGTCCAGCACCTAAGCCACTGTGCTACCTGCTGGTCCCTCCTTCATAGAATTTTAATTTAATAATAATAGTGACTACTATGGAAATCCTTTTTAAATAAATCTGCATTTTTCTATACATCTCTGTCAAAATAATGAGAGGAATGTCATGAGATGTAAGTTTTATTACCTATAAGAATTGTTTCTCTGCAGAATATCTAAGCTATAGAATAATAATATAATTTTCCCATAGTAACTGTTTTACCCCTTTTTTTGTATATTATTTTGATAGTTTGCTTCACTTTGTCTTATTAGATTTTTTGGTATGTTAGAAATTATTTTATTGTAATATTTAGCAATACTTATTTTTATAGTAATATTTATGATATTTTGATACTCTTTTAAAACAATTCTCAGCAGCAACTTTGGACTTCTAATTGTGAATATTTGAAATGTTTTGTATTTTTCCAAGTATGTGCATTGACATTTATCTTCTTATTCTTTTAAAACATCTCCCTAGTTATCCTGAAAATAAATTTTTTAATAATATATTTTTTATAAAATATTTCTCCTTGGGTCAGCCTGTAGCCTAGTGGTTAAGGGAGCTGGATTCCACACAGCTGACTGTGGTTCAAATCCTGGCCTAGTGGCTTGATAAACACACTAGGTGCTTATGCATTCGTGTCCCAAATCCCAACAAGATGGAGAAATGAAAGAGAAGGGATTACTGTATGACCACTGGGGAGGGCTTTCTCTTCTCTGTTTTTGTCTCCCTCTCTCTCTACCTATCTTTCTCCTGTGAGCGCACACACACACACACACACTGTCAATTAAAAACAAAATCCTTCCTGGGAACGGCTGTTAGCGTAATGACTATGTCGCTGGACTCCCACGTAGTGGACCGCGTTTCGCGTCCTAACCCGGTGACCTTAAACTCATGTCGGGAATGTGTGCGTGCGTGCGTGCCCAAGATCCCGAGAGGGGAAGGG
>NW_006159867.1:3733265-3746135 GCF_000334495.1 Tupaia belangeri chinensis | reverse complement strand
GAAAACCTCTCCAAAAAAAAAAAAATCTTCCTAATACAGATCTCAAAATAAATTGGATTTGACAAAAAGAGTAATACATTTATTTTACTTTTCTTATAATTATGTACTTATTTTAATTGCACTCTTGTTTTCTAAAGGAACCACTTACACACATGAACATTAATGAGAATATCTGTAATAATTTATTTCTTTACTTTTTGTTTAATTTGACACAATGCAATTATAATTTTTTCTCTTTCCACTATAACACAGTGATCATTTTTCTTTCCAGTATTTTCCCCAGTTTAATGCTATTCACAATTAAAACTCTCTACAGAATTTTTGATGTGGAAAGAAAGTTTTGAGTTTTATTACAAATGTAAATTCAACACAGAGACTGAATTTCTCCCTGTTTCTAGTCCCTATATGAAGATGACATTCATGTACTGATTTTTAGATCTACTAGAAGAGTGGAAATAGCAATAATTATACAGTAGAAATATTAGTCATTTGGGTCTCTTCAGAAAAGTGATTTATGTACTTTCTCAGTTTAATAGTATCTTGTTTCTATTCTCAAAACAAGTAGTATAAAACCTTTCTTTTTCCTTTGCCATATGTAAGTTTCTTAACAGATTAAATGACACAAAATAAACACCATGTAGAAAACTGGGACTACCAGATGGCATAATGGTTACATCACTGAACGCCCATAGGGTCCACCATGGTTTAAATCCCAGACCCGGCAGCTTAAAACTCACACTGGGCACATGTGCATGTGTGCACAAAATCTCGAGAGGAGAATGGAGGAGAAGAGACTGCAGTGGGGCCGTCCCCTTGAGGGGCAGGGGTGATTTCTCCCTTTGTGCCTGTCTGTCTGTTTTTCTGGTGAGTGCATTGTGCCCTATAGCAAAAATCTCTCTCTCTCTCTTAAAAAACAAAAACAAAACTATTATAAGTATTAGCTAAATGTGCCTGTACATTATTATTTTTTTAGAAAGTTTGTAAAATGTGCTTGATCCTTTCAGTGACTCTAAGGTACAACGACAAATCCCTGTTACACGGAATCAGCCCAGGCACACAGGAGGCCTGAAAGGTACTCAGATTTTGTCAAAGAACACTAGATGACGTGGACGTACACAGTATTTTCCACTTTCTTATCCAAATAATATGTTCATGAAAGTCTACAGCTCAAAACAGAAATTCATCTCAGCTTCCAGTCCACAGTTGTGTAATATCAAACTAAGTTAATTTCATTTATTTTATTTGCCTATAGTTACACCCAAAGACATTTCTGTAAATCATACACAATCAGGTAAAAGATTAAACGTCTTCAATTTACTTACTTAATGTGGATTCACTCAGACCTCAAGATGCAATTGACCAAAAAGGAAGGTGTTTAAACAATCTTTCTAGGTATTCGTATAAATTTTAACTTAATAAATGATAAGGCAGGCTCAATTTCCATAGAATAAAATGAATAAAATGCCGGTAATTGGGGTTTTGATCATATTCATTTTTCTGGCAATATACTTTAACTCAGCCTATCCAGACTGATTATGGGAAATTGAAAGATAGAAACTGAAAATCAAAACTTGGTGAGCAAACAAGTCGCCTGGCACGCATTCTGACGAATCCTCGTCCAGAGAAGCCTCAGCAAAGACAGTACACAGACATTGACAAGGACAGAGCCACCTCTCAGAAACACGCAACTTGGCAAAGAGAGCAGTTGTAATTAGGGCAAATTCAGTTATTGTCCGGGCTCCTTTTAATCACATTTCTTTAGTTTTAAACAGATCATTTAATTTTTTCCTCTTTTGATCTTGTCAATGTATTTACTCACAACTTAGGTAGAACGTGACAAATATAAAGCTCCACATTTTCCTCCACATTTTGCATGCCCAGTTCTAATGTATAATGTCATTTTCATTTATAAGCTCTCTTATCTCAGAGAAATTACCATCTCATTACTTTAGTTCCCTTAGGTATAAAATGCAACTATTATTGGTACCTGCGTATGACATAATCAGATAACCCATGGCCAGCATTCTTTTAACGTGCTGTTATGATGACTAATAATACTGAATAATATCAAAGGATTTTCAAATAAATACAAATATATAGTAATTATTATTACTTTCATTTTAAGAATGAACAAATGGGCAGCATATTTAAATTTTCCAATGCGTAGAATTCAAGGCATGTATATTATACCATGTAGCCCAAGATTCAATAAATATGAATTAAACTTGACTTTGCATTAAAAAATGACTCAAAGGCATTTTCTAGCATTGTAAATACATAACAGAAAAAAATCACTTAATGGGAACAAAAAGCAGAGCAACTTCAAGAGAAGGTTTTACAACTACATTTTAACCACTGTAAATTACAGGATATTTCCTTAGTATTGGGGGGAAAAATCTCCTCTGTCCTCTGTAGGTAAATACTAAACTTCTAAATATATTAGTCAAATACTTTTCACCATGTAAAAAGAAACTACAATAACATTAGCATAGCATCTGACAAAATATCAGGAAAAAATATCTAAAGTGATATTAAGAAACATCATACATTGATTAATAGAATGGTAGGATAAAATTATATAAACTTTTTAAGCATAAATTCAGCAATGCAGATTAAGTAATATCAAGCAATAGCCGGCAGTACTTCATGGAGAAATAAATAAACATTTTAGCTAGAGACAGTAATACAATATGTTTGGAAATTGATAAATAAAGTGCATAAAATTAAATAAATAAATTTACAACATAAACCTGAAAATTTATAATCCCAACCTACTTCATATAAATTATGAAAATAAAAAATTATATTCTAATTTAGAACACTTAAATTGAACTAAAGAAAACTATAAGAGGAATTCTGAACTTTCAAAGAATTAATATCACAAAAATTTATTTAATATAATCGATTTTAAAAAACTTAAAAAATGATTGCTAAAACAGTGCTATATGACGCTTTCTTGGTAAAAAGAATTACATAATGAATAACATGTATATTATAAAATGAAAACAATTATAATTACTTAGAAATTTTACAGAAATGGATAAAAACAATATTAAAAGTTGTCTGGAATCACAAAAGGACTTGCATCACCAAGGCAATACTATGCAAAAAGAACAAAATAGGAGGCATCTCGCTGATCTCAAACATATTACAAAGCTGTTAGAATTAAAACAACATAGTACTGGCACAAAAATAGACACATAGACAAATGGAACAGAATACAAAATCTAGCAATAGACCCCAAAACATAAAGCCAGCTGTTTCTTTGCAAAGGGAACAAGATAATTCAATGGGGAAAAAATAAATGCTGCTGGAAGAACTGGATATCTACCTGCAGAAAAATGAAATGACCCCTATCACCATTAACAAAAGTTAACACAAAATGTATCAAAGATTTAAATATAAATCTTCAAAGTATAAAACTACTGGTAGAAAATAGGGGAACCACTTGAAGGCATTGGAGTGGGCAATTATTTTTTAAATACGACCCCCTGAAGTGCAGGCAACAATTAAGAAAATAGACAAAAACCTTCAGCAAAGCAAAGGAATCAATAATTTTGGTGAAGAGACAATCCTCACAATGGGAGAATATATTTACAAGCTGTACTTCAAATAAGGGTTAATATCCCGAATATGCAAGGAACTAAAACAGCTCACCTGACAAAAAAGAAAATAAATAATGAGTAACCCATTTAAAAATGAGCAATTGAATTGAACAGACAACTTTCTAAGGAAATGAATGAATGAATGAATGACCAAAAAGCATGTGAAAAAATGTTCAACATGTCTTGTCATACAGGAAATCCAAATTGAAACCACAATAAGATTCACTTAACTCCAGTAAGAATGGTTCTGATCAAGAAAATAAAGAATAACTAGTGCTGGTGAGGCTGTGATGAAAAGGGAATCCTCCTACACTGCTGATGAGAATGAAATTGGTACAGCCACTGTGAAGAACAATATGGAGGTTCCTCAAAAACCTACAAATAGAACCTCCATTTTACTCAGTAATCTCTCTCCTTGGTGTTTACCCAAAGGACAGGAAAATAGTCATAAAACTACTTGCACATCCATGTTAATTGCAATATTATTTATAATTGCTAGGACATAGAATCAAGCCAAATGTTCAAAAATAGACAAGTGGATTGAAAAAATGTGGCACATGTACTCTGTGGAATACCACTCAGCTGAACCTCCATTTTACTCAGTAATCTCTCTCCTTGGTGTTTACCCAAAGGACAGGAAAATAGTCATAAAACTACTTGCACATCCATGTTAATTGCAATATTATTTATAATTGCTAGGACATAGAATCAAGCCAAATGTTCAAAAATAGACAAGTGGATTGAAAAAATGTGGCACATGTACTCTATGGAATACCACTCAGCCGAAAAAAAAACAACAAAAAACAACAACAAAAAAAAAACAATGAAATCTTGACATTTGATACATAGTGGATGAATATGGATGGTTTAATGCTGAGCAAAGCAAGTCATACTATGAAATGCAGGCATTGTGTTTCCCTGCTCAATATATACCAAATGCCAGTACTGTATGGCAGAAACTGAAAGATTGGAAGGTATAATAGCAGGGAGGGCAACAGTAGATACTACAGACACTATAAAGAGGTAATAGGATGTGGATAATAGGAGGTGGAAGGGAGGGGATCAGGAAAAAAACAAACAAGTTTTATAGACAGAAAATGGAAAGTTATCTGCTGATGATAATGTATATGACAATGTCTTAATATGACCATATTCATGCTGGGAAAAAAGATGCTGTATACTATAAAAATGTACCATGTTTAAATGTAAATTTTAAAAAAGAAAAAAGGGGTATGAATATGATTACAATATAAATGTATAAACCTAGTTATCTTGGACTTAAGGAAATTCATATATTCAAGTATATGAAGAAGAAAACAAACATTTCAAAACAATCATATAATTCAAGACCTTGGAGAAGAAAAAAATAAATAAATCCGAGAAAAAAGTAGAAAAAATATATATTATATATATAAATTGTATTATAAATATAATTACATATATTATAAAGCCTAGAATACTATAAAGACTCCCAGAAATTAAACTGAATCATCATTGGAGCACTGAATACATTTTGTTCCTTTTTATTACAGTGTAAATGGTTACACTAATCAGGAAGATCCAAATACTTGAATGCATACCTGAGGTTAAAGGAAGCCCACATCAGTCTGTAGCATCACTGTAAGATACAATAGATTTTTTAAGAAACAGTGCAAATAATGGCATTTAATAGGAGCAAGATCAGAATGCACTGAACGTGTTTTTGTAATTGTATTTGGCCTGTTTAAGAATAGTTTCTCCACCAAAAATAATGCATGTTCTAAGAAATGACCTGTGTTATCTATCATCTTAATTTCACCATAGAGATTTTATGACTTTATTTTGCAAAGAACAATTTAAAATCACAATTTTTTTTAACTACAATCTGTTAAAAAGAAGGCTAGAAAAAGCTAGAAGACACTTAAGATAAAAAGTCAGGATTAAGATTTAAGTGTGCCCAAAAAAACATATAGGTATTCTTTGTTCAAATAATTTGAAAATATAAGACTTTTTAGCACATCTTTGAGGTGCTCCAACCCAAGGATATTGGAGATCTTGACTTGAAAAGCCAAATTTATTGTTTTAGTACTGAAGTCAATTAAAATGGAAAGAATGGAAATTTTTCCATCTATCACTGTGAAATATCCACACAGGGAAAATGCATCATCATATTTGCAAAGTTAGACACAACGAGGAAGATTAAATAACAAATAATTGCTAAATATTTACTATTGCTTTCAATGACCCAAGTATCATATCTAACAATCTTCTATGTATTCATTTATTAAGTTAGATAAGTGGGACTGAGAAAATGTAATTATTCACAAAAATCACATAGCTAATTTGACAGTTGGTGCAAATACACAGATTGGAACCAGTGTTTGCAGCATAGCAATTTTGTTATACTGACTTTTGACTCTTAAAGACAGGCATTCTGTGAGATAGCTTAAAGTTTAAGAAATAATATTTTCTTTTTAATTTGATAGAGGGTGCATGTGCTTGCACAGAGAGAGAGAGAAAAGTATGAAAGCACCCCCTATGATGAACGGTCATGCTACAATCACTTTTCCTCCATTCCTAATTTTTAATATCTTAATCTTTCATGTAAGTAAGTACTGAAAACCTTCAAAGCAATTCTGAAATAAAATGAAATAATTTATGTAGCAATGCAATTTGTAGTGTCAATAAATAATCCAGAATAGCACAATTCAACACACTGCTCCAATATACTTTGCTTTATATTACTTAATTCTTAACAATGAATGCTAACATAATCCATACAGTCACATAACCAGAGATCTGGGAGTCCATGACACATTCACTTTTCTACAAAAAATATTTTAACATGTGAATATTATTTTCAATTAAGAAAACAAAATGTTTTTTTAAACAAAGACTGTAATATTGGAGATTATAGGGTTGAACTAAGGCATTTTTGACAACTTGTTGTCCCTCTTGTCTCCATATCCAATCAATAAGAATATAGTTTTCTCTGTATATCTCTGAAGTCCAAGTCTATTTCTACTTTCAAGGTGTGTGTGTGTGTGTGTGTGTGTGTGTGTGTGTGTGTATATATATTGCTCTAGGACAAGTGTGCTTGCTGAGAGAGATCAGAGAGAGAGAAAGAGAAAACACCTGCCTACCCAGGGGAGATGAACACATAGCAGTCCTTTCTCCTCTGTTCACCTCTTGGGATCTCGGATATGCACACACACATCGCCAGCGTGATTTTCAAACTACCAGGTCCTGGACTTGAACCATGCAGTTGCCCATGTGGGATCCAGCTCCATAACTTCCAAGCTTTCTACGGCTTCGCACCCCATGTTTATTTTTAAAAGAATCATTCAATTTTATTTGATATTATTTATTTTTCAATTTGACCAGAGAGAGACACAGAGAGAAAGGGAAAGCGAGAAAGCAAACTGCCAGGTCTGGGACTCAAACCGTCGTTGGCCATGTGAGTCCAATGTCTTAATCACCATGTCACCTGCCGACCCCCAATGTTTAATTTTTAGTTTTCTCTTTTGTACTTATTTCCTTTTGATCTAATCAAATTTATCCTCTAAAATCATCTTAAGAAATCTTTTTTATGCATCATCTCTATGAGAGTAACTCTCACTTAAAACATTTCAGCAGAACCTCATTGTTCTTACAATTTTGAAGAAAGATACCAAAATTACACAATAAAACTAAATTATTTTTCTTGAAATTTTTTTAATGCATAATTTTCTTTTATAGCACAGAAGCATCTGTCAATTAGGTCCTTTCAATAAATTTGTTTTCTATTTATTCATATGTTAACATGTATTAAACTTAAATGGAATAAATGTATACTGTTTATAACTTGAATGAATATAAACACATATTTTGAGTCATCGTAAAAGTCATGACAAATTTTCCTATGCTTTTCTATGCAAAAATGCATTATGATTTTTCTGATGATCCAATATGTTATTTTTATGTATGTGCCATTTACAAAATAGTTTTTTTAATAGATATTTGAGCATTGAGAAGGTTATTTTATGTGATTGTAATGGCAGAACTTAATGAGAAAGGTATATTGCATATTGTATGCAAATAACTTTTCACATACACTTATATGATTCCCAATATGAATCATATATCTGTATATATGTGTGCAGTGTGCATGTGTATCTGTATTCATTCTTATTAACTCTTGCTTTCTAAAAGGAAATCCTACCAAACTCTTTATCATATAACATCTATCCTCACAATTACGGTCCATCCATCTTTGTGTTTTCCTTTGTATTACAGTGCCTAAAAACTCATAAATGGCTAATATTTGGATGAATAAATTATTGAGTTTAGAAATGAATGATAACACCTTCCAATGTATTAAAGAGTACAAATTTGCTAGTAACTGATAGTAATTGATCTCTGTCATCAGAGTATAGAGAAAAAAAATCATCATCATAGAACAGTTATATGTATAATCAATTATGCTATCTTGGAAAATATAAAACATTTTTCTGCTAGTATATATCTGCAAGTGATCTTCCCTGTTAATTAACTACACAATAGACAAGTTTTAGTTTAGTATGTATTTTGTTTGATTCTTTCTGTAGATATTTATTATATACTGATACTATGGAAAAGCTGTTAATTTGTATACAAATACCATCCTGCAATTATGGGTATATATCAAGAATAATCTAGTTAAATTTGTTTGAAGACCTCCCTTAATAAAAAGACATTTGAGTGCAAAGAGCTTCATAAAAGTTGATAAAATTAACTTTAATTTGTATTTGAAATTTCGTTCGTAACCACTTTTGTTACTAAAAAGAAAATTCAACCACTTTGTAACTAAAAAGACAATTTATTTGTATAATTAATCATTCAAATCTTCCCAAAGGTGTTTTTTTTTTAATAGAAAGAAACCTTTTGTGCTTCCTAACTAATGAAACTATTTCATCAAGGCTCTGTAATGATTGATGTCTTAGTTCAGAATTTCCTTATTCTTTGTCTAAATAATTCAATGCTTTCTTTTCTTCACTTTTGTAATACTTCAATTATACCTTCTCATTATTCGCTAAGAACAGGTGTGTCCCCTATAGCATACTCTTATTTTCAAATGATTTACTTGCACACACATACACACATCTATACATATAGACACAGTTACAGAAATGTTAGTCTTTAACAATTCATTTTCAGCCTCTAAAATAAAAGCATATAAATAAATTTGCATCCTAAAGAAAAAACAATAAGTAGTACTTATACAGATATTTCAAAATTTGATGCTCACCTTTTACGATGATAAAGATGTAACATGGGCCAGCAGGTGGTGTGGTGGTTGAGGTGGCTAGATCCCACATGGTCCACAGTGCAGTTCGAGTCTCAGATCCAGAGGCTTGAAAATCACAGCATATACATTTGTGTGTATGTCCGAAATCTCATGAAGAAAATGGAGGAGAAGGTATTGCAATGTGGCCGTGCCTGCAGGGTTACTTTCTTACCTTCTCTGTCTCTCTCTGGGGAGTGCATGTCCAATGGAATGTCTCAGATAGATGTTTGTAAATATTTTAAGAAGCGCCCTTCTGCTTTTGCCCCTAGGTGCCTTCGGTCTATTCTAATCAGATTATTGAAGTGACCATTTAAAATGGTCAATTAGAGATGATCACTGTTTTTCTCCAAATCTTATCACTTCCTCTTCCACCCTTAGTTCATCCAATGACCCACAGACTTCGCATGATCTTAGTGTCCTGCCATCTCTTCAGTTTCATCTCATGTTATTCTCTCTCAAGTTTAGTCATCTTCTTCTCCAATAGTCTTGTGGCAATCTAGTATAACAAGGATGCATCCGTTATGGGTTAAAAGATTAAATGCCTAGTTAACGCACAGAGGCCCATAAGGATACTTTTAAGACTGTGACAATGGCAACATCAAGGTTGTACCTGGATTTACTAAAGAGCAAGATCCCATAGAGTATCCAAATAAAATACTGGCTGTTAGTTTATTGTTAATGCTTCACAGAAAAAGTCCTATGTAGCTGTGGTTTGTCCCACTTTAATAGAAGTGAGTATCTCTCTTTGTACTATAGAAGCCTAAAAGTCACCCACACCTACTGGCCTCTGGTAAGAGGATGAATGGTAATATCGGTGCCATTGAAGGATAGCTTTTCTGTGGATGATAATTTGGTTGGGAGTAAGGGTGTTTGCACATTCAAAGGTAGTTTATCTGTTGAAGCCTTTCCATTCTGCTACCCAGTCCTTGACACACTGAGGACTCCAATTAGGCTTGTCTCTATTCTCCTACTCAGTCCTCTTCTAGTTTTCTTTATTTTTATTTTCATCCTTCTTCTGGGACAATTCTTATCCAAGTATACTTAAAGATTTTAAGTGGAAAGGACCAGCAGGTGGCGTGATGTCTAAGGCACTGGATACTCCCACATGGCCAGCCATGGTTTAAGTCCTGGACCTGGTGGCTTACTATCTCTCTCTCTCTCTTTCTCTTGTCAAATTAAAATAAATGATTGAATAAATAAAATTAAATAATTCTTTTTTAAAAAGATTTTAAGTAGAAAGTAGAGCTGCTGGAAAGAAGAAAATCAGATTAGTTTTTTTTTCAGGTGTAATTCAGCACAGTTATTCAATTTTTTATATTGCATTTTTAAGCTTCTGGGATCTGTGTTTATTTATCATTGTAAGCTTTGCCGAGAGACTTCAGAGATCACTGAGACTTAACGAAGGTTTTTTTTTTTAATTGTATACATAGATTTCCTTTTCTTTGGTATAATGGCTAATTTTATGTGTTAATTTTTATAACTAGGTAAAAAGATGCTCAGGTAGCTGGTAAAAAAATTATTTGGGGTGTGTTTGTGAGCGTGTTTCCAGAAGAAATAAGCATCTGAAGCAGTAAACTGAGTAAAGATGATCACCTTAACCAGTGTTGGGCAGACAATCTAATCCACTGAGAGCCCAGAGTACACAAAAAAAGCAGAAGATAAAATTCTGTCCCTCTCCTCTCAAACTGGGACATCCATTTCTCATTCCCCTGCCATCTGACCTCAGCACTTCTGGTTCTCAGGCTACCAACACTTTTCCTCCTCCCAGTCCCCTCCCAGTTCTCAGGTCTTTGGCCTTGACTGGGTTTACCTTATTGACTCCCCTGATTCTCAGACCCTTGCACTTGGACTGAATTATACTGCTGGCTTTCCTGCTTCTCTACTTTTCAGCTGGCGTTCCATGGGATTCTAGCCTCTATAGTCATGTAGTCCAATTATCTTAATAGTTCTCATCTCATATATCTCTATCTTTGTATCTTCATTTATCTGTCTCTCTATCCATCTATTTATCTATCTATCTATCATCATCTATCTTTCTTCAGAGAACTCTAACTAATTCACTTAGTAAAATATACCCTCAAGTAATCCTTTCTTCATAGCCCATGCATTCTGACCCAGCCCTGTAGCCTGGTACTTAAGGGAAGCTGAAGCCCACATGGCCAACTACAGTTAGAATCCTAGTCCCTCCTGCTAGAAGAACAAGCCTGGCATTTGTACTTGTTTGCTCAAAATCTGGACAGGGTGGAGAGATGGAGAAGGGTTGGAGGCATGACCATTCCCATGGGAGGTGATTTCTTCCTACCTTTCACTGTACCTCTCTGGCGAGCACACACATTCTCTGTAAATTAAAAGAAAGAAAGAAAAGGGACCAGCAGTTGGCATAATGGCTATGTTGCTGGAATCCCATGTAGTTGACCACCATTCAAATCCTGGACCCAGTGGCTTAAACTCATGTCGAGTGTGTGTGTGTGTGTGTGTGTGTGTGTGTGTGTGTGTGCCCAAGATCCCAAGAGGAGAATGGAGGAGAAGGGATTGCGGCACATGGCCATCCCCCCACTGGGGGGGGTGGGCGTGAGTTCTCACTTTCTGTCTCTCTGTCTTTCTGGTGAGTGCACATGCCCTATAGCAAAAACCTCTCAAAAAAAAAAAAAGGTGAAAGAAAAGAAAAAAATAAAAGCTTATTCATAAACCTCTCAAAAAATAAATAAATAAAAAAGGTGAAAGGAAAGAAAAAAATAAAAGCTTATTCACTGTAAAATTGTTTAGTACTTGCAATTTGAAAATATATGCAGCTATATACTTGTTATATTTTCATAGTATATTTTTTGGTTTTTTTCTCTCTTTTTAATTTGAAGGTGAAGTCATCACTCTGTTTAATCCTTTTTAATTCCTCTGATTCTGACTGTAATTCGGGGTGAAGACATTGGCTTCAGCTTCTAATTTCCTTCTCATCTCTGAGATCAGCTTATCTTTAGAGATTATCTGTTCTTCTCTGTTGGTCTATTCCATTAGCTTCACCAGAGGTAGCCTCTCTGAAGGAAACCTTTGGTTTCCCATAGCTACCTGTGTTTAGTGGGTACATTTCTTTCTGAGGTTAGGTTTTAAGATGCTTATTTTTGCCACAGAGATACAACACATCTTAGTAATAAAGCTAACATTTGTTATTCCCATGTGTCTGACTCCTTATTAATGTTTAAGGTAGTTTTGCACTCAAGCATGGAAAAGAATATCTTTTATGGACTTAAACAATGCAAATGCCAGTTTAGCTAATTAGATGATTTCCTTGTAAAACCTTGGGAGATACTTTCCAGTTGCTTCTATTCTGAATATACTCTTCTTCTTTAAGCTCTGAGGGTGGTTATTTTCTGTGGTTTTATTATATTTTTATATACCTTTTGTTCTTTTATTTATAAAATGTATGAAGTAGCTATATAATTACTAAATCCAGCTGTCATGTATTTCTATTTTCTTTTTGTAATTTTATGTGTTTGTCTTTTGAAACTATGTTCTGGAGGAATCACCAGTTCTTGGCCCAATGAGTGCCATAGATCTGAAAGTTGCACAGGTCTGGAGCGAGCGGTGGTGGCTCAGTGGTAGGGTGGTGCTCTGGGATGCTGAACCCACATAGGTGGATCCCGGTTTGTAGCCTGAACTCTCCCTGTACACACTCCTTAGCTAGGCTGGCTGAGGCCAGGTATAACTAGGCATGGAGACTCTGTTAGAAGTGACTGTCTCTCTGTCTTTCTTTCTCAGGGACAACAGACAAATAAACTTTAAAGTATTGTGCATGTCATTTAATTCAACTATTGGGTTTTCAGTTTAGCTTTGATCATTTTAAATTTCTAAAATTTCTAACCATTTTTTACTGCAGAGTAGCATTTTTTTCTTTTATAAATGTCACAAATTTAGTATCAATATGCTGGAGAAGAGAGAATAATCAAATAAAAAAAAATGGGAGTTTAAAATGGTATCATTAAGCTG
>NW_006159867.1:3724222-3725864 GCF_000334495.1 Tupaia belangeri chinensis | reverse complement strand
CCCCCGTTTTCTACTTAGCTGAGTATTCCTGCTTTTTCGCATCAAGCCATTTGGGCAACCTTGGGAATAAAACTGGTGGGGAGTCTGGCTTCTTCAAGTAGATATACAGCATAGTTTATTTCAGTAGATTATTCTGAATTCCCAGCTCAATGATTCCAGTCATTAAAAGGACAATTAACTCTCAAATTCTACTCAGTTGAGATAGATAATAAATAAATACAAACATAATAAATTCACCTAGCATCATAAGAATGGATGGGTGTTATGTGACACAGGGATAGTAGATGATTTCTTTACCTTTGATTGTGAGGAAAGAGACTACCGAGGGGTTGGCATTTATATCAACTGAGGAGGTCAAAAAGGTCCTAACTCTATAGGTGTGTCTGTGGAACTCAAAGGATGGTAGCTTAAACGTAGTGACAAGTGGTAAAATGATAAATATCAGGAAGAGCCACAGTCTGTTTAAATTTGAAGGTCAAGATACAGGGTTTTGATTTCATCCTAAATGCCCTGAGGAGTGAAAGTTTTAATAATGTAAGTAATGTTATTGATTAACATTTGAAAGAAAAAAATCATACTTGAAGTTAGCTCAAGAATGAAAGCCTGTTTTCTTTTCTATTTCAAAAAAAGTCTCTTTCCTTCCTTACTTTCTTCTTTTTTAAAAATGTTTTCTATGTACTTATGAATAAGACAGATTTTATAAATATAAATTGATAAACAAGTTAAATGATTGTGTTTCTGAATGTTACATATTGTCCAATGTATATCTAATGCATATAGTATTGAGTGTGCTCTATGTGAAGATTATTTTGGACACCAGGTACTAAGTAGCCAATGTAGAGGAAACTTTTCCTGCCTTTAAAGGGATAAAATATATATGAAAATAAAAATAACTAAAATTCATAGTAAACAAGATAGTGATAAATGTGAGGAAGAAAAAGAAAAGAAGAGAAACAGAATGCTAGAAGGAGGAGAAGAAGGTTTAAATTTTATACATAGTGGATCAAAAAGGCACTACAGGGAACAGATGTTTAAGTTAAGGTTGATGGAGGAGAAAACATATCTGTAACCCTGGGACATGAGATTTTTAGGCAGAAAAAAAAAGTGAAGCAACTGCTTTAAGAAAAGAAAGAATGCAGCGTACATGGTCTATTATGTAATCATAAAGGCAGATTTGTACATTCTTTTAAAGCATTGCAAGAATTTCGCTTTTATTTGGAGAAAATGAGGGAATTTTTAGGATGTTTTGATTTTAATAATGACATAAGCGCTTTCTAATTATTACAAGATCACCCTGGCTGCTTTGTGAAAATGAACATAAGGGAAAGGCAAAGGCAAAAGCAAGGAAAACAGTAAGGAGAAATTATATAATCAACACAGGAGATAAAGGTTGCTTGGACAATGTGTTGGTTTAGAAGGGAGAATGGGGGACCAGCACTTGGTGTAATGGCTATGTCGCTGGACTACTATGTGGTTGACCGTGCTTCGAGTCCTGACCTCGATGACTAAACTAACGCCGGGTGCATGTGCATGCGTGCCCAAGATCCCGAGAGAAGAATGGAGGAGAAGGGATTGTGGCATGGCCATCCCCCCTGGGGAGTGATTTCTTGCTTTCTGTCTCTCTGTCTCTCTCTGTGTTTCT
>NW_006159867.1:3723616-3724174 GCF_000334495.1 Tupaia belangeri chinensis | reverse complement strand
CGCCCGATAGCAAAAACCTCTCCAAAAAAGAAAGAAAGAAAAAGAAAGAAAGAAAGGAAGAAAGAAAGAAAGAAAGAAAGAAAGAAAGAAAGAGAAAAAGAAAAAGAAAAAGAAAAAGAAAAAGAAAAAGAAGGGAGAATTGTTAGATTCAAGATACATTTTGGAGTAAGTTCTTAAACAATTTGTAGAAGGATATAATTAGATGGAGGAAAGAAAAAGGAAACGACCAATGACGAATCCAGTTGTTTGGTCTGAGTAATAGGAAAAAAAAATTTGCATTAATAAATACAGGAAGGAATCTGAGGAAGCCGTATTATTAATTCACAGTAATGAGTTGAGGTGGACTAAGTTTGCTTTTGAGAGTGTTAAGATTAGAATGCCAGGCCAGCAGATGGCATGGTGGTTAAGATGCTGGATCTCCATGTTTCAAGTCCTGGACTTGTCAGCTTAAAAATCATGTAGCGCACATGTAGAAGTGTGTCCAAAATCCTGAGAGGAGATTGAAGGAGAATGGATTACAGTATGGCCACACCTTCCCCCAAGTGATTTCTTATCCAC
>NW_006159867.1:3710745-3723590 GCF_000334495.1 Tupaia belangeri chinensis | reverse complement strand
AAAAATGTGTGTATATATATATATATATATATATATATATATATATATACACACCCTGTAGCAAGTTGCAAGATGCAAGTAAGTGGGGAGTTATAGTGGTAGGAGATTGTAGAAATCTCTTTTGATTGGATCTGTGTCTTTCTCAGTTAAATATGAAGCAAAGCCATTCACCTGAGAGTCAGATAGGAAAATCATAGACAATTAAAAAAATTAGTTGAAACTACGTAATTATTATTAAAGAGATCAGACAAGTAATTGGGACAGAGAAACAGAGAATGACTCCTGGGAAACAATTTGAAGTCAATGATTATTCATTCATTTTAAAATGGGCCTTTCTCTAGCCATTGTCAGCTCTCTGAGTGTAATGTTGATGCTTTTCTATTCAATATTCTTTATTTCTCTAGTAGCTATGATGTTGTACTTTCTTTGTTTTATCTATATATTTTCTTTAATTTTGTTCCTCAGACACTTAATATTTTGTTTTAAAGCTTGTGTTTAACTCTCAAACATGTTCTTGAGCACCTCAATTGCTCACTGAAAGTCACTGTTGTAGCAGATCCCCACTAAAATAGAATTACTGTTAGGATCCACTCAGTAGCACAGCATTAACACACTGTTCGAATGATACTAGATCCACAGGAGAGATTGTGGGTTCAGTTCTTGGGTGGGCCTGTACATGCCAGACACACATGCCTATGATCTTCACTGGCTGGAAGTGTTAGGGGGATGGATTGTAGCATGAAACCCTGTTGAGAGTCCATCTTTTTCTCTCTTTCTGTCTCCCTGTATCTCATTCTCCTGAAGTAAATAAACTTAAAAAAAAATACTATCATTTGGCTTATATTTAAAAATATATAAAGCACCTCTGAAAAAAAATCCTCCTAAAACCAATTAAATGCAAAATAGAATAAATAATATTTTAAGATGAATGACCTCTTTACTGCAAGTCAGTTGCTGAATGGACATTCATTTAAGACATATAGAGAAGAGAGGAATATGTATTTAATGAATTTGAATAATATATATTTTGAAATATATAAGAATATAAAATGCAAGGCCAGCAGGGGGTCGGTGGTTGAGAACACTGGACTCTCATATGGCCAACCGTGGTTCAAGTCCTGGACCTGGTGGCTTGCTTTCTCACTTTCCTTCTCTCTCTCTTTCTCTCTGTATCTCTCTCTCTCTCACTCTGTCCCTCTCTGGTCAAATTAAAAATAAATAAATAAATAAAGTTAGATAAATAATTCTTATAAAAAGAATATAAAATATTATCGTATTATCTAACATGTATTCATAAATCAAGACTGGTGACAGCAGTAGTGTTTTTATTATCATAAAATAGTATATTCATTCCAAATCCATGTATTTACTTATAATTTCTACAATTATGAGAAATTACTCTGAATGTCATCTTGGCAGATTGACATGTGAAGTTGGGGTGCCTTGGCCCAATACCCAGTGCAGGAACAGCAGCAATCCCAATTCTTTTTCTCATGCTTACGAAGAATTAGAGATGTGGTCATACAGAGGGGATAACAAAGCGGAGTTTTTTAAGGGTGAGAAAGAAGACTAGAACTCTCAAGCAGAGAGCAGGTCTCAAATGAGTTGTCAAAGAGGAATGGAGGTGGGAGCAGTTTATTTTGGTTAGAAGGGGCTTTGTCTAGGCTGGTTCTCAGGAGGGGCTTGTGCATGTGTTCCCCTCATGGTGGACTTCACATGCTAGATGGCTCCAATTTTTTTCCTAATTTGGGGGTTCTTATGAAGATCATGAGACTTTATTTATCTAAAAGCTTTGGAATATGGTGAAGCCTAGAATAATACCTTAATTCTCATATGTGCTTTAGGTCATGCCATCTAGGTTAATCATTGAGTCACTGCTACAAGCCATTTTTTATGAACAAGCAGGTCACTGAAAGCTGAGCTGCTACTGAGCTGTTGTGTCCCCATCTTAAAACATAGCCACTTAGTGATTCTATTTAGGGCCTACACCCTAACTACTGATACATTCTTAGGGTCTCTGTCTCCTACTTCAAAATCCTTTATTTTCCTTACCAAAAGTACTGATAAATTATTTAATTACTTATTGTATTAACCATCTATTTTTTATTCCATTTTCATCATGTTGGTTTTGGATCTGCAACTGCAATATAGTGCCCAATTGTCATTGACAACTCTAGTTTCACTTTCTTCAGTGTGGCTAACATTGATCATCCACAGTTTAACAATATAGTTAAATTGTTAGTCTAATCAGAATTTACTTATCAAATGTTTTGGGGTGCCTGCCTATAACCTCCAAAATTGAGTCCAAATTTATATCCATAGTGTTGGTGTCCTGTGTGTCTTTTTGCTAGCATTTCCCATAATAGCTTCACTCATATCTCATAGCCCGCAATTTTAAAGTACACAAAGTGATCAAAATGTTGTATTTCACTCTATTTCTATGCCCCACCATCTGTAAAGTTCTCTCTCCAGATCCAGCTCAAGCATTACATTTTCAAGGCAAACTTTCTCAATCCCAGATGGTTTATACTCCTAAAAGCCATGAAGTAATCCATACCTACATTTATCTAGAACTTCACTGAATTTGAGCTCTTTTAGAGAAGAAATCATGTGGTGTTTATTTCTAATTCTCTAAACTTGAAATCGTGGGACTATTAGAGAAGTTAAATTATTATGAATTAAGTAAATTAACAAATGAATTAATTGATGAGTATAATTTCCTTTTGAATATTAAAAGAAGCAGCAAATAAAAAAAACAAGGAAAAACTACTTCACTCTGAAAAAGCAATGAAAGCTAAGATTATAAAAAAGGCTAAGGAATAATTAAAACCAAACTTATAAATAACCATATTCCATTATTTTTGGAAGACATTTCAATTTTATTAATTGGGAAACTTTCTATTCAAGAAGCGAAAAACAACAGAGTGGCTCATTTTTATAGACATGTTAATTAAGATATTACAGACAATTAGCAAGTTGAAAAAGTAGCTGACAAAGCTAATGACATTAGGGCATTTAATTCAACATATAAATAAAGTAAATAGTCCCCAAAGTATAAATATGATGAATCATGAAATGGCTTGATTAGGCTTAGTAAATACTGTAATCTTGACCTACTACTGAACTTCCAGAGCTAGTCAACAGATCCTTAATTATCAGTATAAATACTTCTACAATTATGCAGAGTTAATTGCAATTTTAATAAGTATTTTCAGACTAACAGGTCATTGCACTCATTTTGGATGATTAGTTTAAGGAAATAACACCTTTGTAATCACTAACAACATAGTGATTTTTTAGTATGGATAAATATGAATATTATTTGGAAGCACAATGAGAAAAATGGATTCTTACAATAGTTTTCTTGGGTGTCGGATTCATTTTAAAGAAAAGATAGATGTGATTGTACTATTATTTCCTAATATTTTTTTCTTTCAGAATCAGTTGGGCTTTTGGTGATGTTGCTTATGACAGTGTTAGTACTCCTACTTTTTTATTTTGGTGATGTTGCTTATGACAGTGTTAGTACAGCCTGGTCTCCTACTTTTTTACCCAGAGTGCCATTTTTAGACAGTCTTCCAGAGTCTCAAAAAGAACATGTCATTAAGTTTGTTCATTTGTTTGTTGTTTGTTTCTTTTTTAAAACTTCACCAAAGTGCTTGTGGTAAATCAGCTATGATTGAAAACAGAATATATTCTACAATAAACAGCTTTCAAGACTTTGTATCACTGGAGAAATACTTTGCAGGATTTTACCTGGAAACTCCTCCTTATGCCTTTGCATGTCTATGAAGAATTTTCATTCCACTTCTCAATACAAACAAATATTAACAAATATAATCAGTCTTTCTCTATTCACTCATTCTCCCCAAGACTGAAAATATGATTTATTCAAGTTTAAATTTTCATCTATTTCTATTGTCTTCTAATTTATTATTTCAGTTCGTAGAAATAGAATCTCTTTTTTAGCGCATTTGTTTGAGAAGATCAAGATGTATGATAAATGTTCACTAATGAGCTATTGCCATTTTTTATAATATATTTCCACTTTATGATCTTTTCAGCATCTTATAGATTTTACATAGTTATTTTTGTTTACAAAATGAAACAACAGAAATTTGTTTTCTCATAATACTGGAGAGTAGAAATTTGAAATCAAGGTATTAGCAAGGTCATGTTCCCGGTAAAACTATAGAGGAAAATGCGTCCTTGCTTTCTTCTAGTTTCTGGTGGAAGTCAGAAACTAGAAGTTTTTGGTGTTCTTTCAGTAACAACACTTCAGTCACCACTTCCATCATCACATGGTGTCTCTTTTGGTAACTGTGTCTTCACAGGATATTTTTTTCTTTCTCTTCTTTTCTTTTCTTTTTCTTTTTTTTTTTTTTTTTTTTTTTGCATCACCAATTTTATTGCCAATGTGGGACAGATTCCTTCCATCCCCAAAATGAATCACATAATGCCCTGGAAAGACCTAGGAAACTGTTCTCCCTCCGGGGAAGGTATTTTGAGAGAGGCAGGTGCTCCGGACTGGGAAAGACTCTGCACTTCCCCATCCTGTTTACTCCCTTCTCAACAGAGGATAGATAGTGCTGCATACTAGTATTCCTATCCTCCCTTAAAAAAAAAAAAATCCCCAAACCACCCCTATTAAAAAACAAACAACTCAAGTATGAAGGGGATGCCCTGGGCTGGAATATGAGGCTGTAAGTCACCAAGGGAGGAGAGAAGGAAACGGGAGGGGAGCCATCACTGTTTCTGCTGCAGGGCTTCCTTCCTTGCTGCATCCTGTAGCAGGTTGTGTGTCCACCTCGTCTGTGGGCAACTGCACATAGTGGGCCATGGAGCCCCGGATGAAGCAGTTCTTCACGGAAAACATGTGAGGGTATTTCTCAGGATCCCTAACACTGATGTCAGTTTGATGTTGAGATACTGATCCACAAAAATGAAGGACTCCACAGATACTCAGGTCATTCTTGAGTTCCACCACCACATCCTTGCCCCCAATGGACTTGACAAAGGAGTAGGAGGGACTTGAAAAAGGAGTAGGAAAGCAAGGTGCTGTCGCTGAAGTCGGCAGACCTGACTGGGAAGGAGATGGCTGGGTGCCGCGGGCCGAGGCCCAGGGGGAACCCAAACTGATACCCACGCATAGGTCGCTTCACACTGTATTTTTCCTTTCTTATAAGGACACCAGTCACACTGGATTAAAGTCCACAATACCTCAGTATGACATAATTTTAGCTAATTTGAAGCATACTTTGAAATAATCAGGGTTCTGTTCCAAACCACAGTAAAGTCGTTATGATAGTGAGTCAAACACATCTTCTCAGTATGACATAATTTTAGCTAATTTGAAGCATACTTTGAAATAATCAGGGTTCTGTTCCAAACCACAATAAAGTCCAGTTATGATAGTGAGTCACACACATCTTTTTCATTTTCCAGTGCGTATAAAAGTTATGTTTACACTAAACCATAGTTTATTAAGTGTGCCATAATATTATATCTGAGAAACAATTTACATCTCTGAATTAAAAAATACTTTATTGGGACCAGCAGATGGCATAAGTGGTTACATGGCTCAGCTCTCACATAATCTGCTGCAGTTCAAGTCCTAGACATACCGGTTTAATACTCACATCAGTGCATTTGCATCCCCAAAATCCTAAGGGGAGAATGGAGGAGAAGGGATTGTGGTATGGTCATCCCCCAGGGGATAAATTCTCACTTTCCATCTCTGTTTCTGTCTTCTCTAGTGAACACATGGGCCCAATAGCAAAAATCTATAAAAAATAGACAAACAAAAAAACACTTTACTGGGACCAGCAGGTGGTGTGTGATTAGGGTGCTGGACTTCCCACATGGTCTACCATGGTTCAAGTCCCAGACCTGGTGGCTAGCTTGCTTCCTCTCTAATTTAAAATATAGTTTATTGCTAAAAAAATGCTAAGGATATTTTGAGAATTTAGTGAATTCTAATCTTTTTGCTGGTAGAAGTTCTTCCCTTTTATAGCTACTTTCTGACTGAGGTTAGTGACTGCTGAAGATTAAAATGGCTCTGACAATTTCTTAAAATAAGACAATACGGATTGTTATTGATTGACTTTTCCTTTCGTGGAATATTTCTGTGTAGCATGAGAAACTATTTGATAGTGTTTTGCCTACAGTAGAACTTATTTCAGTTTTAGAGTCAGTCCTCTCACATCCTCCCACTGCTTTACCAACTAGGTTTATACAATTTTCTAAATTTGGTTATTTCCAGAATGTTCATGACATCTTCACCAGGAAGAGATTTCATCTCAGGAAACCACTTTCTTTGCTCATCTGTAGGAATCAATACTTCAAAGTTTCATTCTATGTTTGCAGCAATTCAGTCTCCCCTCCTAATTCCAGTTGTCTTGCTATTTTTATCACACCTGCAGTTACTTCCTACTCTGAAATTTTGAACTCTTAGAATCATCCATGAAGTATGTTTTCAGTTTCTTTCAAACTATTGATGTTGACATTTTGACTTCCTCCCATGAGTTACATGTTCTTAATGGCATCTCTTGGGTTGTCAGAAAAGTCATGACTTTTTTTTTTCTATAATTTTCTATGCAACAATACATGGTGATCCTTTTCAAAACACAATAGAATAATGAATCTCTAGAAGATTTTCAATTTACTTTGCGCAAATTCACCAAATGAGTCACCATCTATGGCATCAATGACCTTATATAATGTATTTCCCGAGTAATAAGACTAAAGTGAATACACTCCCTGATCAGTGGGCTGCAGAATGCATATTGTGTTAGCAGGCATGAAAGCAACATTAATCTCCTCGTCAGTCTCCATCAGAGTTCTTGGGTGACTAGGCATATGGGAAATGAACAGTAACAAAAAGGGATCTTTTTCTATGAAAAGTAGATCTCAAAAGTGGGCTTGAATGTTTTGCTTCTTTCTCTTCCCCTCGGTTCCTTCCCTCTCGCCTTCCTCCGTTTCCCACCCTCTGCTGACACTGTCTCTAGTATCCACAGTTGCTCTCCATGTCTTTATACCTTCCAGTTGTTCAGTTTCTGCCATGGAGTATGTCATTTAAAAAAAAAATCGTGGACTTTTTTTTTAGGGAGTAGATTTCAATATGTTTAGTTTTTCTTGGTCCTTTGTATTGAGAGATTCTTTATACCTATGATTTATAAAAACTAGTTCCCTGAAATGGATCTATATAGAAACAATATTGAAAGAGGATACTATTTGCAATTTATGTAACTATAGTAAAATATGTCTCTTAGTGATATATTTCAGAGTGCTATTAATGACAAGTGGACATTATTGAGAAGTCACATCTGGGACCAGAAGTTGGTGGGTAGTTAAGGCACTGGATTCTCATGTGGCCAATCACTGTTCAAGCCCTAGATTCGGTGGCTTGAAAATTATTTTGACTCTGTGTGCACGCATGTCCAAAATTCAGAGAGGAGAATGGGGAAAGAACTGAAGCATGACCATCTCCCTGGTGGTGGGAGGATTTCTCATTTGCCTTTTCTCTCTCTCTCTCTCTCTCCAGAGAACACTCATACCCTATAGCAAATAGCAAAAATACAAATAAAATAACAAGTCATATTTAAGTAATTCAGTGTTTCTAATGGTAACATTAAATTATCTGTAAAGATGTGAGTGCATATATTTCCAAAAGAAAAAATACTACATATTCATGAAGCATGAAAATAATTTATTATAAAAATTAATCTACATAAGAAGCATATTTGCTTAAGAAAGCAATGTCCCACAGCATTTAACTACTTCTTTAATTTTATAGTAATTCTTTTTATTATAATATAAATATAATGTCATATATGTTCATAGAAGATACATGCCAGTTTATTTTGGCATTATTTATATTATGAAGATATTATAATTATTGAACATTTATTAATATATTTGATATATAAATATCAAAACTATATAAAATATCATTTATATTTTATAGGAATATTTAATAACATGGATAATTTTGTAATATATGCTAAATATAAAATCAATTGAAAGATAATGTTTTTTTACAATAATAATGTTTGCATTTCAATATATTTGTTATGTAAATATATTGCATATAACTAATCAAGGACATGGACATTCTCTCTGACTTTTTATAGAATTAAAAAATACTATCTGTTGGATTTTCATTCAATTTGGAGAATGTTTTGGGTTACCTTCTGTGTAAACTAGGTACATTAATTTATGTTCTAATAACCAATTAAATTTTATATCCCGTGTTCCTAACATAAGAGAAGTTTATGTATCACTTATCCCATATATTCCATACTAGTTGATAGGTAGAATAAAGGGGCATGGTATTCTACTCCACTTTGTTATTCAGGGCTCCAGGCAGTTGGATGAATTCTCTGATATTACACATATCTTAGTCACTCTGTCAGAGAAAAGGTATCTGTAGAAATCATGTCTGTAGTTCAATTTTGATTCCATCTCATTTGCCAGACTAGTCACACATAATGCTTGAAAATGTCATCTTCTTCTATGCCTAGGAAGAAAAAACAGTATGGTGAATAAAAAGCATTTCGTTTTCTCTGCCACATGTATGATATTTAAAATGCAAATTTGTGATGAATTCAAATGGACAGATAATATTTTGGTCGAATAACCATCTGAGGATGAAATTCCTTTGTGATTACTAACCTCATGAGGAAAGTGAGACATTTTAAGATGAAATAAAAGAGTACTCAAATACCAGTTAATAACATGATCCCTGAATTGAAAATTACATGAGCAGTTGCTCTTAGTTCCAGCTTATTATTTTTGATCCAGTTGCTTCTGCATGAACATTGTTCAGTTACTTATGATTCAGTTGTTCAAGAAATTTGTCTAAGCATTACTAGGTGGATTTTTTTTTAATTACTGGAGAGAACAAATGTTCACCAGAAAGAGAGACAATGAAAGAGAGGGAGAAAGTACCCTCCAACGGGTTGTGGTCATGCCACAATCCCTTCTTTCCTATTTCCCCATCATATTAGGATTTGAGACATGTGTACGTATACAACTGCTAATTTTTTAAAGAATTATTTATTTAATTTTATTTATTTGATTATTATTACTTTTATATCTGATCAGAGAAGACAGAGAGAGAAGGAAGGTGAGGAAGCAAGCAACCAAGTCCAAAACTCAAGCCGTGGTCAGCCATGTGAGAGTCCAGCATCATAACCACCATGCCACCTACCAGCCCCAGTACTTTTAATTATTTATTTTTTTGATACAGATCTTGGTCTTAGGATGCATGCACTTGCTGGAGAGAGAGAGACAGACAGACAGACAGACAGACTGACAGACAGACACACACAGTGAGATGGAAAGTGAGAAATCTCTTGCCAGAGGGAATAGCTACACTACAATCCCTTCTCCTCCATTTTACTCTTGGAATTTTGGGCATGCACACATGTGTACCTGGCATGATTTTCAAGCCACTAGATCTGGTACTTGAACCATGGTTGGCCATGTGGTGGTCCAGCAGTGTAACCACTACGCCAGCTACTGGCCTTATAACTGGTCTGTTTTTTAAGCCATTAAGGCTAGAACACTAACCATTGTTGGTCATGTGAGATCTGGCTCCTTAAACTTCTGGGCTACAGGGCCGGACTGCTAGATGAGTTGTAATTTTGCTCCTGTCCATGTGCTCTGAAACTCCCAGTCTCTCCCTAATTCCCCATGTAGCTTCATCTCTCATGTTGGCATGTAAGAATTAAAAGAGATGATGTAAGAATTAAAAGAGACACCACAATATTAACAGAGAATTCAGGACAAGGAGTGAGTCTAAAAGTATTCTTTTTTTTTTTTTGTATTTTACAAATATAACACAAATTAATTTTATTATTTTTAATTCAGAGAGAAATCATTTGTGAGTATTTGTGTTACTTTTATTTTATAGTATTACAATAACTACAATTACATTTATAAAAATGTCTTCAGAAGATCAATAACAACTTACAGCATTGGGAGGTGAAAGTATATAAGGTATTACCTATCCCTTTGAATGCATCGTCAGTGTGAATTTCATATGTATCATGAGCAGCAGAGAAAATAACAGGTTCAGATATTTCCTCTTTCTCCCCTAGCCTTCTGTTTGACAAATCAGCAATGGGCTGTCCGTCCATTTGAAAATGAAATGTGTTTTTATTTAAACCTGAAGAAATGATTGGCTACTTTAAGAGTCAAGACAGTATCTTTATGCTTTGATTTTGAGACTTGGATGGGGAAAATTGCAAAACCCTATCCTCCACAAACATACTTGGAACCCTAAAAAGGCACCAAAAAATTAAACAAAGTATCTTCCTTCTTACAATAGACTTTTTTTTAGAGATTTTTGCTACAGGGAGCGCGCACTTGCCAGAGAGACAGAGAGAAAGCAAGAAATCACCCCCCCAGGGGGATGGCCACATTGCAGTCCCTTCTCCCCCATTCTGCTCTTGGGACCTCAGGGATGCATGCAAACATGTCCGGCATGAGTTCCAAAAGGCTGGTCCAGGACTCCAACCATAGTCAACTATGAGGGGTCCAACAACCTAACCATTATGCTGTCTGCTGGGCCCTAAATAGACATTTTGTGGAAATAAACCTATTAGTGTGATTTAATTATAAACAATATACTTTCTACTTAAAAATATGAATAAATTGTATGGGCCTATTTTATTTTTATTAACTGAGTTTAATTCAGTTTTTAGATGTATTGATTAAGCAGAACCATGAAATGTTACTTTTGGCTTTTATTTAAGAAGATAGAACCACACAAAGATATAAAAGGTATATGAAATTTAGCCAAAGAAATATAAAATTTATCTAAAAGACGAAACTTACCTTCTACTACTTAGTAGATATTTTTGCCAAAGGTGTAAAATGTTTTAATGGCCATCTATCCATCTATATAGATCCATTCTCTTTTATTTTCCTATCCCAGAGAGCATTAGAATATCTTTGTGATGCCTATGTAAACTCTTAATAAAAACTTTGAACCTATTAAAGCTGTTTTCCAGAAAAATGTTTGTTTTATTTTATGAAAAAAAAATTATGCTTAAATTATGGACGAGAAAATCATTTTTATTAGATCAAGACTTGTAAGGCCTGACAGATTCTTGTGAACTTCTGAAGTAATCCACACCCACACTTTTTTCAGTAAATCAGTGTGCCTCATCACTGTTTTGTGCTGTACCACAATGATGCAATGCTCGAATTCCTGCAAGAATATTTGCATTAATTTATTCAGAAAATTATTTTTGAACTACTCTCCTTTCAAATATAATACCTGAGAGATTTCAGCTTTCTAATAAATAAATTTTCCATGTAGCAATCACATATTCTATAACAACATTTATTAACCTTGGAGATTCAATTAGCTTTAGAGATTCAAGTCCAGAAATTTTAAGAACCACCCTTTTCAAAAGGAAGATTGGGATGAGAGTAGAGGAGTGTTAGGAGAATAAGGAGGCACATTTTCTACTAAGCCAAAAGAAAAATAAAAGAAGTAAGTTAATGTCCTAGCACATACAAAAATTTGACTTTTGACATCTTGGGAAAAATAAAACTAATTCTGTTATGTGAGTCTTTTACTCTGTTGCCTTTTAAGTTTAAAGAGTCTATTAAATATTTTAAAATAAAATATTCAATCTTGCCCACACTAGGGCTTTTTAACTTTTAGCAGCAGTACTTTTATATAAAGTTTTATATAAAAAGTCATAATCTTCCAAGCAGTTGATAAAAACAATAATTTAGAAAGAGGAATTTAAATTTAAAAGTTATAAAAAAATAAAAACTATTTACAAAAGGAAAGATGAATGCATATAGTTGATTCATACTATTATAGAAATAGATATTAAAGAATAAAACTACTAATCACAATTACTTGCTATTTTTGTATCACTTCAGTATTTTGGGTACTTTTGAAAAAATATTTGAATCCTCAGTCTAAAGAGTATATGCTATTTAATAAGAAACTGAAAAAAATTAAGAATATAATTTTAAAGCTAAACTGTACTTTGGAGGCTATAATTATTCTGCATATGAACATTTAAATCTTCTTGCTGTGACAGTAATAGCCAAATCATTTCGACATGAGTAGATTTCTCTAATAAAAAACATATAAAAACAAAACACAAAGAACAGTCCTTGTCCTAGGAACAAGAATTGTAATAATCTAGAAGATGCACCCTCCTCTCCACTTCAGTATTAATACCTTTCAAACTGCAGAACCAGTCATACCTGATTGTACTCAACCATTCAGCTTAATTGAAAAGAGATACAAGTCATCTAACCCACAACTGAGAAGCTCACTGAAAATGTAATCTGTCATTCGCTTTCCTAATGCCATTTTAAAGAGGTATTAAAGCAAATGTGGGAAGCATCGTATTCCTTTTGCAGTGTCATCTCCCCCCCCCCCCCCCCCGGAGGAAGTTACCAACACAGCGTCACCTCCCCCCCCCCCACCCCCCGGAGAGAAATTCCTAACCACCAAATGACAATTTTAGTCTTATACCTAGAAAAACTCTCAAGGACCAGTTTCATACCTTTTTGAAGAATAACTTCTCTATCATGAATTAATCTCATTTGGAAATTATTTTTAAATGTGATGTATGCAAAGCAAATCCCAGCTCCCAAAATAACCTGCATTTGCCGTCGTGAGGCCATAGCTGGAAGAGAAATTACTGATCAGTGAGCTGTTTCAGAATGGCAACGTGAACTGCAGCTCAGATTAAGGAATCCGATGAAGCCTAACATACCATGAAAGAAATAAAAACATTTTATAGGACTCCCGGGCATTATTGACAGGTTTCTACTGCTTTTTAGATCTGATTCTCTTCAGCAGG
>NW_006159867.1:3693630-3710714 GCF_000334495.1 Tupaia belangeri chinensis | reverse complement strand
CATTTCATTGTAAAGAATCCTTTATTTAAACATAATAAAATGCCCCATTACGACAGAAGAAACCCCAACTGTTTTCCCATTAATATAGTTCTGTGTAAGGAATCAGCATTATGAAATATTTTGAAACTATTTTTCTAGCTAATTGCATTAAACTAAAACTGGCTGTAAAGAAGCAAGTTGGGCCGTTAGACTATGCAGAATTTATATTTGAAATTCAGCAAATGTTTTGCAAACCAAGGTTTACAATGGCATGTTCAACTGATTTTTTTAAAAACTACTTACTTATTTTGTGCCACTCTGGCATAACTACTATTTAAGTAAATAAATGTCACCTTAATAATCCAACTCAGAAATTTACTAGTAAATTCTAAATTCTGCTTTATCCCTTTAAAATAAAGATTTCCTGTATAATCTTGTAATGGTAGCAGGATCAAGTCCCACATGGATTTAGTAAGTCTCTTTTGCAAATAAGGGAAGGACACAGAAAAAGAAAAAAATGAGAAAACATGATTTCAAGTGTGAATTTGAAGCAAGATCCTTTGTTCTCTTTTAAGAATGAATTCATGTCATCTCTTTACTCTGCATATAGTCTTGGGTCTCCACTACATGTTAAATCACCACAAGAGTCAGTAGAAATCGACAGAAGTTCTTGAATTACATACCTAGTGATTCTGTTTCTGATTATTTAAGGTGGAACTTGGATATTGGTGCTTTTTAGGAAAACCCCAGTAGATTCTAATGTATCTGGAGTGTTGATGATAATTGCCTTAAATAGAAGGAGAAACAAAATCCCTATGTGAATGTGAGCAGAAGCCCTGCGTGACAAAGCTCTAGAGAGTTACATGCTCTAGATTAACTTTTCTGTTCAAATGAAGTTAGGATGCCCTAGAGGTAAACAATGTTAATATTAACTAAATTTTATAAATCATTTTTAAATAATTATTTGTCCAAATTTATTTATTATGATTTAAATTTGCGATAGGACATGCATGCTCACCAGAGAGAGACACTAGGAGAGAGAAAACAAGGAAACAAGCTGCCAAATCCAAGTCCTGACCCATGGTCGGCCATGTGAGAGTCCAGCATCCCAACCCCCATGCCACCTGCCAGTCCCAATATTGACTTTTAAAAAATTTTACTATTACATAATATAAAAAAAAATCCAAATGGTAATGTTAGCATCAGTTATAAGTCTGCAGGTCATTTTTAATTATTTACTAATGCATGAATGCCAAAGAAGTATATTTTTAGGTAATATAAGAGGTGACATTTCTACTGTAAAGTGACAGAAAGATTACTCGGGCTGCACACTTGAAAATTACCTCAGTTACTCTTTTAAGAATATTTTATAAATATTATATTTACTCAAATGCAGTTTTGTCATCTTTCCAGCTGCCAGATAAAGTATTTTACAAACTCTGCAGTAGAGTATATACATCAGATCATTTACCGCATCTTATGTATCTCATATAAAACTTTATTATAAAGTTCTGAACACAAAAATTGATTTTGAAAGTATGTATACTGGGGCTAGATGGTGGTCCGAGGGGTTAAGGGGACTGGATCTCACATATCCAAACTGAAAATGACACCAGGCATGTGTGAATGTGTGCCCAAAATCACTAGAGGAGAAAGGAGAAAAAGGGATTGTGGCATGACTATCTCCCCAGGGGAATGATTTTTCACTTTTTCACTCTCTCTATCTCCATCTCTTTCCAATGACTGCCTACACCATATTAGCAAAACAAAACAAAACAATACAATATTCTATTTCAAAACCTAGGTTAAAAATTGTAAGTAATTAATATTTACATCTAGGTTTTGGCACTGTAGTTTATTTTCTACAATATATACAGCCTGAGTTACTGCGACTCACTTCATCCAGATATTGACATCGTTGATAATGTTCTGCTACGTCATCATACTCGTCCACACTTTTTTCTTTCAATTGCCAGAGGATACATGCCCTTGCCAGTGAGAGAGAGAAAGAGCAAGAGAGCAACCAAAAAAGAAGACACCCCCTCCAAAACCCAGTGTGACATGGTCATGTTGTTGTCCCTTTTCCCCCGTTACTTGATCCTGTCCTGTCAGGATTTGAGACATGCACACACATGCACCTAGCATGTTTTTTTCAAGCTGCCAGAGTTGATACTTGAACTACAATCAGCCAGATGGGATCTTACTTTCTATATACAATACTTAACCACTGAACTCTGGAGGCCAGCCCTCACATCTGTGTCTCCCACTTCATTGACACCTTGAGTATCTTCATCACAGTTATTGTCATCCTCTGAAATGCCTTCTTTTATGAAGTAGAATACAAATCATGAGGTTTGATTTTCATTGAAAAAGTACTTCAATAGCTAATTGACAGTTGTAACAATGAAAAAAACATTGTCTCAGTCCATTTTGCTCTGCTATACAGGAATAGCTAGACTAGATAATTCAAAAAGAACAGTGATTTATCCCTTATGATTCTGAAGACTGAGGAGTCCAAGCTTTAAGGACTTACCTCTAGTGAGGCCCCTCTTGCTATGTCCTTGCGCAGCAGGAGACAGAAGGGTACATGTTCACTTGAGGGAGGAGAAAAGGGCTGAACTCATGCTTTGATCAGGAACTCACTCCTGCAATGACTAACCCATTCACACAGGACCAGTATTAATCCATTCTTGAAGGCAGTCCCTCATTACCTGTTCACCTTATAAAGACTCCACCTGCCCACACTACTGCACTGAGGTTTAAGTTTCCAACATAGAAATTTTGGCCGACACTCTCAAACCATCACAATCATTTAGCAGTAATCTATCCTATGGAGTTTCAGGAACGCAAGCACAGTTAAATATAGTGTTTGAGACCAGCAGTTAGAGTAATGGCTATGTCGCTGGACTCCCACGTAGTCGACCGTGGTTCGCGTCCCATACCTGGGGGCTTAAACTCACTCCGGGCACGTGTGCGTGCATGCCCAAGATCCCAAGAGGAGAATGGAGGAGAAGGGATTGTGGCGTGGCCATCTCCCTGGGGGGAGTGATTTCTCGCTTTCTATCTCTCTGTCTCTCTCTGTCTGTCTGGTGAGCACATGCGCCCTATAGCCAAAATCTCTCCAAAAACAATGAAAACAAATAGTGTTTGATTCACTGTTTCTACTGCTTAATAATTTTTAGGGCAGTATTTCTTTCTTTGCTGCTAGTTTACTTGCCCCCCGTCATGTTATCTATTATTTCTATTCCATGAGGAAAATATGGATTGAAATGATCTGAGTCTAACTTGATTTTCCATGTTTTCATTAGCACTTCATCTGGTAAATAATTCAATGGGTTCAAAGAGAATTTCTATTATGAAACATATATACTTGGAAACATAAAAGAAGTTCACCATCTTTAAAAAGTTTTGTAATAGGTTAGCCTTGCTTTGAAATTGTGTATTTGAGCATGTCAACATTCTTAAAATAGTGAATGAACACTCAAGAAGACATTTATGTGGCCTTTTCCTTCACGTTGTTTCCTCTCCTCAACCTTGCATTTTCTTGGAAATTGCTTTCTACACTTTATTTCTATTTGCATTCTTCTTCTCTCGAGTCATAAATTACATAGATCATAGAATTTTTTTTTTTTTTAACCAACAGAGCTGGACAGAATCAAGTGCTTCCTTTTGGTATTATTAAATATTTTAGAGTGTTTGGCTTCTATTTGTACAACCTCAACTTGAAGGTTAAGCAATTTACTGCCTAACAATCTTCAGCAAGTGCTAAATGTACCCTGCAGATGCCTCCAGTGCATCAGCGTGTCTTTCTACAAGGGTTTCCAAAAAGTGAAGAATTGTTTTTCTTTTAGCAGTTGCTTTTTTTTTCTCTATCTTGACTTTCTCCACAACACAGTCAACCTCTTCATTTTCTGCAGCGTCTTCCATCTGTGTCACTGGAACATTACCCAGGCTCCTGGTTTAAAGATTTGTTTGCATTTTCTGCATCATACTTATCTTCCTCATCATTACATTTGACACCAAACTGAAATGATGTTCTGTAACTGTGGCTCTGTGAGTTGCTTTGGAACAGAGTATGTCAGCACATCAGCGTTGTTTTGTAATTGTAATTGGATTTTTGCATCTGTTCTAGGAAAGGTCTGCTTTGTAGAGGATGGAGAATTTTAACATTAAGACTAATTACCTGTGTAGTTGACTATACCTACACACTAGCTCCAGTGGGAACTCTACCACAAGCTCCATAAATATATAATATTATTATTTTTCAATTTAAATCATTCAAACAATGTTAATATTAATATGGCCCAGCCTGTAAGCTCGTGGTTAAGGTGGTTGGATCCCACATGACTGACCATGTGGGATCTAATTTATTAATTCACATATTTATTCATTTGTTTATACCTGCTAATCCTATTTATGTTTCTTTATTATTATTATTCTTTGTTTTATGGAGGCTTAGTATAGGCAGTTGGTCAACACTATCTGGTATAGGTCTGTTGAGCCACTGAGAGCAACTCTTCCTACCTCCATGGAGTGTTGATACAGCAGCAGTCAAGATGACACTATTTTGCCAATGGACCATAATGATTTTTGTAGGACTCAGTTCAATTCTTTAATTCCTTCTTGCACTTTTGGAGCAAAAGAGGGCAAGAACTATTTCATGGGTCTGATGTCAACCTAATACAAGGAAGTTCACAGATTTCTACTTAATCAAACTCTTCTGGGAATAGGCATTTTCTATGACCCTGGCACCCTGATACTGGTTTCCAAGCTCTTGTGTATTTCTCAGGGAGGAAAAGCATTCAAGCTCTCATCACGAAAGCTCTGCATAAACTTTATTTCATTCCAGCTGTCTGCCACGCTCAAAACTACATGCTTTGGACAAAGGAGACCCAGGATAGTAGGAGTGATAAAGGAGGCACTCATGTAAATGTACTACTCATCCCTGGTGTTAGGGAGCAGTTGACAGACTTCAGCTATTGCCCTTTAGGATCCACTATCACCTTCCTGCAGGTATTATTTCCCAAATCTTCTCCACTCTCCAACCTGCTCCTAGGTGATGTATGAGCATAGCTTGGGTTTATAGGGTAGACTCGTGCCTTTAAGAAGCCAGTATTCTGTAGTGGGCAACAATGACTTGATATCCCCCATCTGCCTCTTCATTTTTTTTTTCTGGAATGGCACAACGTATCAAAGATTTTTCCCATGCATTCACAGGTGTTGAGCCTGCCTGTGATCTAAAGGTTTTCTTGCCTACTTCTTTGCCCTCCCCTTGTTCTGTCATTTTCCACAATAAATCTTGTGCACGTATCAGCCTGTCCTGGCATGTGCTTCACAGAGGACCCAAAGTGACAAGATTTATTTCCAATACCATTTTCTCAGAATCTTTGGTATGGCTCTAATGTTACAATGTAATAAAATTATAATACATGATGACAAATTAGGGCTTATTCAAAGAATGCAAGAAATTTACCAATGTTAACCATTTTAGAAGCAAAGTAAAAGAGTTACTATATGCTCACTTTGCTTGATGCTGAAAATTAAATCAATAAAGTTTAGCAGCTACTTTTAATAAAGACAAAGACCGGGAAGAGGTTACATACATATAAAAAAATCTGTTTACTGAAAGAAAACAGCAAATATTACTCTAAACAGCAAAGCACAGGAAGCAATTAAAATATCAACTTGTTATGCCTGACTGTTATAACCATTAATATCTATGTGTGTCTCAGAGGTGATTGATGGAGGATACCTACAGGTTATTTGGGGATGTAATACATGGTAGGGATTTTTGGTGGGGCATGGAAGTTGTGTAGATGATTATCATTCTCTTCATCTAAAAATCATGTAAAATTATGTGAACAATAAAAAGAACCACAGACTCCACGCTCACTGAAACTTGAGTCAGACATGATGTACAGATCCTAGAGTATAAAAGTTGCTAAAATCAATTGAACCTTTCTAGATGTCAAGCAAGAATTAGTGTGGAGGTTATTTAGTTGGCCCAAAGGTGGCAGATCCCAGGATATACTGTAAAAATATACTTCCCAGAAGTAAAGGAATCATCCTAAGGGGTAAACACTATATCTCTTATTTCTAATAACCACATATGTAACTTTAGAGGGTTGAAACCAGATAGAATATGTTCCCAGGGAGATGGAGAGAGGAAGCTTGGAGAGTGGAGAGTATCAGGGGACCTCAGTAGAAAAGAATTTCCAGTGTCAAGAACTGTACACATCTTAAATTTAATGTGCTCACTCTGAGTTGAAGAATTCTATTTTGCAGTGGCTTCTGATGAAACTGAAAAGTCCAGGGGTGGCAGCAAAAGTACTCTATATTTAGCTTTGCTCAAAGAAATGCAGAAGATGAAGAACACACAGGAAAGGTTTGTTTGTAGGAAGCTATCCATCTTTAGGACTTCAGACTCTGCCCTCTACATCTCAAATAGGAAACCCCTAGAAATATTAGGCTAATAAAAACTATTGTTCAGTACTGAGGAAGAATAAGATATGTGGTAAATATTGTTGTGATCCTGGTATTAGAACATTTAGAGAAGAGAAAGTTTTCATATTTTCAAAAAGATATTTTAATGGGAAAGAGGGGGGTCAGATTGTGGAGCAGAGGTATACTGTGACACACTGTGAGGCTGACTCATATGGGAAGATTTTGCATTCATATCTAGTGAATTCCCTGAAGACATTGGGTGTGTCCATGATCAGAGGGTGACTGAAGCTTGGGGTAAATTGCAACACTAAGATTCTGTTGGAGGTTCTCGCTCTCTCTTTCCCAGAAGTAATAAATAGATTAAGTTAAGGAAAACAAACAAAAAAACACTAGTCCAAGCTCAGTGGCATAGCCAGTAAGAAACCAAACTGCAGTGCTAGAAGTCATATAGCCCAGGATGGGTTCAGAAGCCTGGGTCCTCTTGAAAACACAGTGGGGCATGCAACCATGGCCAGGCCCTTAAGGATCTGGAGGCCTGTGGAAGGGGGACTGCAGCATTATGGGATCCTATCAAGAGTGTTTCTCTCTCTCTCTCTCACGTGCATGCACATACTCTATCATGAGTACAATAAGTAAAATAAAGCTGTGAATGAAAAAGGGCTTTCAGAACCTTTGGTAAACAGTTGCACACACCCGCACCCATGCACACGTTTTCTATCACTCTTTTGAAAGATCACAAAACAGAAATGCAAAAAGTCAGAGAATAAATTAATAAAAATTGTAAGTACATGAAATATGAACTGTTAGGTTTGAAATAAATACCTCTCAAACTATTTTTTTTCCTTCTTTTAGGTTTGTTTTTGTTTTCTGAGTTTTTTGTTTTTTGTTTTTGTTTTTATCTTTATTTTCAAAATTATATGCCCAGGTATAGTTTTTCTTGCTTTTATCCTGTGTGGTGTTCTTGTAGTTTTTGGAATCTGTGTGCTGAGGTCTGACGTTAATTTGGTGGTAATTCTCAGTTGTTACTGTTTTAAATATTTCTTCTGTCCTTTCATCTTTCTTCTGATGATCTCATAACACTGTCACTTTTCTAATTGTCCCCCAGTCCTTCAAGAGTGTGCTCTGTTTTTGTTTGTTTCATTTTTGTCTTCTTTGCTTTTCAGTTTTGCAGGTAATTATTGAGATATCCTTAATCTCAAGGAAATCATTCCTCAGCTGCATTCTGTGGCTAATAAGCCATTATAAGCATTCTGTAGTTAGTGCACAGGGTTAAGCCTTGTGCATAAGGAGCAGGATCCCACATGGTGAAGTGCATCATTCAAATCCCAGCCCCAGTACATATGTGTATATCATATGTATATCATTTATATACATATATATATATATATATATATATGTATGTATATATGATTTATTGGCTATCCTAGCCATGTGCAGGATGAGAAGTAAATCTTTGTTGGTGACTGTGTCTGTTAGAAGACATCAAGAATCCCTTTTATATACAGAGTGCCAACCTCGGTCAGTGATTTTGAAAGTCACAAAGACCCTTTGAGTTTCACATTATCTGAATGGTTTCTTTCTCAACAGATTTGATCACAGAGGATCTTTTCAAGCTTATCATCTACTCTACCATGAATCATGTTGTCAGAAATGGGCAGTATTTATTTATTGTATTAGAAACAAGACCTGAGCATTAGAAACCCTATTTCATTTAAAGTAACTTCACAAGTTCTACATAAAAACTTTATCAAAGTTTCCTCTCCTAGTGAGATTTTTTCCCCTTTCTCTCTCTCTTTCTCCCTATCTCTTAATTTTAGACAGGGATTTGCTTCTTTTGATTATCCTGATTCAATTTTTTGTGAGATACTTGTGCCCAGCTTCTCCAGTAGCTTGAACAGGTGTCTCCCTCCACCCCAGCTTTTAGGGTGGGCAGGAAATCAAACCAGGACCTTCCTTGTGGCCTCGATGTGCTGAAAACCAGCACCAACCAGAGTGCATTTCTGTGACTGGGCCCAAGGTTTTTATAACGTAATCACTCTTTGGGGTCATTTTTAGGGACTTTAAATAGTATACAGGCAATCATCTATCATTATTACAAAACATTTATTTTTAAATGCAGAAATTTAGGCTATCTTAACCAGAAATTTTGTTTAACATCCTTTTGTATACTTCTTTACATTACAAAATTAAGTCAGATTCCATACAAGTTTAATGACATTAGCATTTTTTAATGGCACTTGTCAGGAAATTGTGTATTATTAATGTGTGTTAGCACTGTAGAAGCTCTTTGTTAGAATAAATCTTTATTTTTTTCTTGGGGTTAAAAAAACTTGTTGAAATAAATTTATAAGGTATATTTGTTAATATTAATATCTGCAATTACTAGAGAAAATGTTAGATTAAGAAAAATAATTCTTTATAATAGCATAAACTTTATCAATAGCTTTTTAAGGGAATGCATTATCAAAGCAACATATTTTCCATTTTCAAGAAACAGCATACATGGTCTGACCCTATTGCCTAGAAATTAAGGGAACCAGGTCCCATGTGAGTTACTATAGATTGAATTCTGCTCCCAGCAGCTTGAAAAACATGCTGCATACATGGGCATGCAAGCCTCACATCATGATGAGATGGAGAAATGGAAGAAAAGAGTTTGTGGTGTGAACATGCCTCATTGGGGGGAGGGGCTTCTTTCTCTGTTTTTCTGTCTCTTTTTAGTGAGCACATGTTTTCTAGCAATTAAAAATAAACAAACATTTATTTTTATTATTATTATTGCTTTTATTATTATTTAGTTTTTCTATAGGGTATGTGCACTTGCCAGAGAGAGACAGAGAGAGAGAAGTGAGAAATCACTTTGTTGGAGGCAGTCATGCCACAATCCCTTCTCTTCAGTTATCTTCTCAGGATGTGGGGCATGCATGAACACACACCCATGAGTTCCAAACTTCCAGGTCTGGGATTTGAACCATGCTGTCAACCCTGTGTGATACAGCTGCCTTAACCTTCAGACCAACTGCTTGCCTCTGAAATAAACATTTCCTTAAGAAACAGCACATGGAATTTACAGGTAGCTCTCATATTCTGTATTATATAATATAAAACAATAAAATTCAGGTTTTAAAAAGTTCTCTTCAAAACTTTTCAATATGTCTAGCCACAGTGGCATAGGCAGTAGGCCACTTCTCTGCAATGCTGAAAGCAGTAGACCACTTCTCTGCAATGCTGAAGCCCATGTGGAAGACTGGGCTTTGGATTCTGAGTTAATCTGAACATATTTGCCTGGATGGAAGGTTGTGGGTGGCAAGGAGGCAAGGCTTGGAGTAAAGTGATGAGACCCTGTCATCTCTGTCAAGGGTACCTTTCTCCTTCCCTCTTTCTTTTTCTGGAAAATAAAATAAAATAAAACCATATTAATCAAAACATCTAAAGAGTTTGTGCAAAACAAGAAACAATATTTTTCTTCACATTCTAGAGAATAGAAGTGGTGAATAAGAAAAAAGTTTTAAGAAAAAACACCATATTGCATTTGCTATGTTCCCATGAGTCCTATGTCTTGCATAGTTTGCTCTTATTCTGTATCATGGTTGGTTTGTGTGACCCATAGATTATGGTAGAAATGATGGCATGTCATTTTTGCTCTGTCCTTGCGTTCTCTCTCTCTCAGTTCACTTGCTAAAGAGGATGTCAGTTTGCTGTATCATAAACACATTCAGGCGCTTTGTGGAAAGGACAACATGGCTAAATAAATAAAGTCTTCTCCCTGTAGTCAGTGAAGAAACCAGGCCTTCTGTTTACTAGTAGCCACAAGAGTGAGCCATCCAGGAAGTGGATGTGCTTAGCCCATTGTGAGCAACCCAGCTCACAGGTTGGTGCTTTTTTTTGTTGTTATTGTTGAGACAGTTTTTTTGCTGTAGGGCACGTGCGCTTGCCAGAAAGACAGAGAGAGACAGAGAGACAGAAAGTGAGAAATCACCCCCCAGGGGGGATGGCCATTCCACAATCCCTTCTCCTCTGTTCTCCTCTCGGGATCTTGGGCATACACGCACATGCACCCAGCATGAGTTTAAGCCACCAGGTCCAGGACTCAAAGTGCAGTCGGCTACATGGAAGTTCAGCGACATAGCCATTACACTAACTGCTGGTCCCCAGGTTGGGTGCTCTTGAGAGAACCTAAGTGAGAACCAATTAGCTAAGCCACTTCTGGACCCAGGCTTTCTAGAACTCTGTGAGATAATAGTGAAGTTTTACTGGGCTTGATTTTCTGGTAATAGGTGACACCACAAGAAATAGCTCATGGCAGAGCACCAGATGGCAGCATTGAGGTAAAACCTGATGCTGAGAGGCTGGATTGGATGGGAAGTTTCCAGGTTCGTGTCCAGAGGCCTCCCTGCGTATGCCCATGATTCAGAGCCCATTGAGACTGGGGTTAGATTATGGCATCAAGACCTTATTAGGGGTGCTGACTCTCTGTCTCTCTCTCTCAGTCATTCTCATTCATGGAAGAAATAAAGAAATAAGGATAAAACAACAGAAATATCTGAGGCAAATACTTTTCACCTATACCAAATTACAATATGTGCGACAAAATTTGAACACAGAGTGCCCTATAGAATCTCTCAGCATTCTTCTCTATGCTAAATAGTAAAAATGATCTATTTATGTAACTTCAGAAAGCTGTGCTTCCATACAATGTAAATAATTTCAAAACACACATAATTATATAATAGAAGCTTTATATTTGTCAGCTCTTTAACATTGTCATTTTCAAATGTCAAGTTTTATATGCTTGTAGAAATTAGAATATTTTGCCATATGAAAAATAGGAAGCTCATCTCATTTACAGAATATGGAAAACATATTCATCTGAATAACAATGGATATCTGGTAGTTACAAATTTTTGCTTAGGCATCTTTGTATCTTCTTTTTCTGTATGGCTCTGGCCCTGGCCCTAGAATAATTCTAACTTCCCACCTTCTCTCATTCTTTTCTCCTCTCTAACTTTTCTTCTACTAAAAGATAGATTAAAAAAAAATACCACTTTTGTCACTTGAAAGCTGAAACACATCTTTTGAGAAGTCTTTCACCTGTAATAAGCAGAACACTAAGATGGTGGCTGGATAGTGGTATGGGGTTAAAAAGGGCCAATCTTCAGTACTAAGGGCCAATCTTCAATATTAAGAACAAAAAGAACAAAACATGGAGTAGGTTTGGTGCAAATGGAGATGACTGAATAGAACTTGAGAATATCTCTTATGATAATCTGAATTTTCTCTATGATAACAGTTTACTCATGACTTCAGATCTATGGCAACTGTTGCTTCATGACTTCAGGTCTTTAATGTAAGGTTGCAGAAAATATATCATTTTATAGTTTTTCTGACTGTTTATTTTTTCACTGTTAGGTTAAGAGCAACTTCTTTGCAAGTTTCTACGTTCTGAACAGAAAGAGGTATTCTCTCTGCCTTTGAATATCTTGATGGGAAACTGAATCCTGATCTTATCTGTTTGAGTTGAACAGCCCAATCGCCAGTTTGCAGAATGATGATCGATCTCTCCCTGCATTTCAGAATTCAGGCCAGGGTTTGGGGTCACTGGGTTAGTTTCTTTGCTGCCTAGTCCCTCTGCATGTTTAGGACCTCTTTCAGCCTTCCGATTGCCTGGATGTTAGAAGGCAAGGTCTATAAACCCCTAGAATTATTTATGTCAGCACTTCTGCCACACCTTCAGAATGTGTGTATTTTTCTTCCTCAAAATCTGGAGCTTCTGTCCTCAATTTTTCCCTCATTCTCTTTCTTTGCCCAGATACATCAGAATAGTTACTTTCCGCTTAATAAATAGAGTCTCCGTAACACAGGAGTGACCACACTAACCTCTCTCCTGTTCCCAACTTTTGGTGTCATTACCACTGAACGTTTATTAAAAAGTTAAAGCATGTGAAACAGAGGGACCAGAAGGATGCCTTTAGAACCCTTTAGTTCCCAGGCTCTTCAGGAATTCAATTCATCACACCAACCCGGGAGCATATATTTAACATTCTGAAAAGTTCATTTGCTTTCCTCTTCCTTCATCACAGTGGCTTGCATCACTTACCCATAACTCCACCATTGCGACAGAATCTCTCATAGTAAGAGCTTTTCTCTTCCTAAAATTTATTCAACTTAGGTTTCTTTGAGTCCACAAGATCTCTTGTCATTTTTAAGGAAACTACGAATTTATAGCTTACTTAGATTGTTGTTTGTTAGTAGGAACACATAGTCTCTTGCACATTTTCACTCCCAAGCTGAAAGTAGAACATGTTCTCAGTTATTTTTAAATTCCAGTTTTTTAAGTTTGTATCTTTAAAACCCTTTTTGCAATTCACTAGACAGAGTCAAATATAAGTGAGTTACATATATGCATAATATTTTTTATGTAAATGTTTAAATTGAGACTTCAAATGCTGACTTTGGGGGGAACATTTTTGTTGTTGCAACAATGAACAAATCAATGAAGGGAAAATTCAGTGGTCCTATGGAAACATCAGTAAGCCATCTTTATTATCAAACACCCTCATGTCATTGGTCTTTTCAACCGAAAAAAAATATAAAAAGATGGGCCACATTGTATTATCTCTCCAGAGTGAATCTCAAGGAGGCATTTACTTGCACATTTTGGATTAAGCAAGAGAGGCAATGATTGCATTCTACAACTTTGCCTCTGGAGGTCATTTTTAGTCCACTTAATCTGTGACCAACCCATCTTAACCTAGACTTTTTTTTCTAATTCTAGAATATTTTATTAACGTGCTTCCTAGCCTTTCTTGTTATAGTCTCCCTTTTATCAAATGTTATTCTACAGCCATGTTGAATACCCAGAAATGGTATCATGGTCATATTAATTTAAAAAAATTAATGTCTGTTCAGTGTGGCATAAAGATACCAATTGAAGGATAGAAACAATAAGACATTTTAACTAATTAGACTGGCATTTTATATTAGAAATCCTAAAATTGTGTAGCTTGTATTTATTCATTGTCACTTCATGCTAGGTATAATTCTAAGTTTATTATGATAGATTGATCCAATTAATTCTCACAAAACTCTCTAATATGAGTAATAGTGTTATCATAACCCCGTTTTATAGATCAGAAAATGTGTTAGGAAGGTTAAAGAAGTTTTCTAAGTTAAAAAAGCCACTATAATAATGATTTAATTATTTTAGCCTTCTCTAAAATCAAAAAATGTAATCAGTTCCCTATTCTGCTCCTGTTAATAGACTGATTTATTTAGAAATATTCATAATATATAAATTAATTTAATTGTTTAAAAAGATGATTGCTCCATTTTGCTCCAGTATAAAATCATAACACTAAAAAAATACAGCTCAATTTTCATCTAGTGGTTCAACTAGAGAAATTTTATTACTTGTGAACACTTATAAATAAAAAAGCAATGACAATTACATATGAACATCTATATGCTACTGACAACCTTGTCCCCAGCATCAAAACTGAATCTAATTTGGCTAGGTATTCTACCTTGGAAGTGGCATAGGGAGGAGAAAATTTAGTAGTCAAAATTTGACTCAGTAAATGGTCATCTAATTCCTAAATATGGAGTAGTGGTCACAACCATGAACACGTATTCTACACTTATTAAATGCCACATGTTATCCTAATTCTTGATTACTACTGTGTGTTCAGTGTTGAATAGGCTCTGTTAGAATATGCTGCGGTAGACATTATTTTCCTATTTAACCTCTTACTTATAAAATGATCTACCATTAGTAAATATCTTAAATTTAGAATCACCGGTCAAATATCCAAGCTTATGCAGAAAATAGAATAATAAATTCCTTGCAATACTTCCAGAGATTTGGATCTGTAGAGATCAAACTCAAGATGACATGGCTGAATGCAAGAACTTTTCTTCTGATGCATTTGGAAAGCATTCATAGCCTAAGCTGTAAGACCCTCCTGCAGATCGCAAACCTACAGATTTCCGTAGCTCTTAGCACATGCCTTCTACCTAATAGACATTCAATAAAAAGTGTATTGAATGGTTAAGTAAATAAAATACTACACAAGGATTGCATCGGCCTAACAACATATTGCTAATTTTAATTATAACACAAAAAATGAGAACTATGGTGATTAAACTAAGCCTGTTGTAGAATAAAAATGGGCAGTTTTATAATTTGGAGTTATGAGATTGGCATATCACTCCTGGTCCCATAACTGACTCTCAAATTAAACTTGTGTAAGTAATTAACCTCTGTGTGACCAAGTTTGCTCATCTGTAACACAGATACAATAATTATTATTGCCTACACTGTAGGCATAGTGTGAGGATTAATGAGGTAATTTTTTTATATCAAGTTCCTATAGCCGTATTATATATTTATATCATCCTACTGTCATAGGCTATTTGTTTTATTTTCATCATATATGTACAAAGTCCAAATACTTTTTAAATGTATTTTTTTTAACTTGTTAAATTTTAGGTTGATTAATGATTGCTAACAGAGACCTAGGTGAATGAGTAACAAAAGTAAAAATGAAGCCATTATATTATAATTAAATATTACCTAATATTTTTGTGGTGTTTTATATATGTATTTTTGTTTGTTTGTATGCTATAGGGTGTGTGTGCTCACTGAAGAAAGATAGGCAGAGAGAAAGAGAGGAAAAGTGAGAAATCACCCCTTAGGAGGGATGGCCACACCGCAATCCCTTCTCCATTCGCCCTCAGGATTTGGGCCATTCATGCACATGTGCTCAGTGTGTTTCTCAGGCAGCCCAATCTGGGACTCAAACTGCAAAGTCAGCCTCCTGGGATCTAGCAGCCTTGACCTCCTCCATCTGCTGGCCCTAACATTTTACTTTAAAGAGGACTTTGAACAAGGGGGCTGGTGAAAGGAGCTGAGCATGCTTTCCTCCCACAAGAAAAGAACAAAGGTCCAAGGTAAACATTGGGCATTTACCCAGAATAGCTGAAAAAGAGTGCTAGAAGGGAAGTGCAAGACGCGGTGGTGCTGGAGACTCAGCACAGATGGAAGGAAGGAGTGGAAGCACCCTGCCTGTGCATCCCATCCCCAAGTTGAGAACAGCTCAGACAAAGGGATTCACTCAGCAGGGAAAGGCAAGTGGGGGCATCCAAGCGGTCCTGTTGACCCAGAGACTGTGACTCTGCTTCAGGATAATCCTGTACTACTTGGGCTCTGAGCCCAGCTGGAGGAATTTACAAGAAGTCAAACTTGCCTAACCCCAAAGAGGGAGGCTAGCTCAAGTTCTTTTATCCATGCAGCTTTATCTATTTTTTTAAGAGAGTTTTTTTGTTTGTTTGTTTGTTTGTTTGTTTGTTTGTTTGTTTTTTTTGCTATCGGGTGCATGCACTCACTGAATAGACAGAGACAGAAAGCAAGAAATCACCTTCTAGGGGGTAGCAGTGCCACAATCCCTTCTCCTCTGTTCTCCTCTCAGGATTTTGGCACACATGCCAATGTGCCCAGTGTGAGTTTTAAGCCACCGGGTCTGAGACTAGAACCGTGGTTGACTATGTGGGCGTCCAGCAATGTAGCCATTACATCATCTGCGGATCCCCCATCCTCGCAGCTTTTATGAGCTGCAATTTTGAAACCCTGCCCAGCTGGACTGACGGCATGGTTCCACTCCTGGATTATTGGCTTGAAGAACACACCAGGTGCATGTACATCCATGTTCAAAATGCCAAAAACAGGGAGAGATGGGGGAGAAGTGATTCCGGCAAGACCATGCTTTATGTGGGGGTACTTTCTTTCCCTTCTCCCTTTCTCTCTGTCTGTCTCTCTGTCTGTCTCTCTCTGTCTCTGTCTCTCTTTGGCAAGTGCACACACCTTCTGGCAATGTTTAAGTGTTATATTTTAAAGCACATATACTCATACATTTTAATTAGAGAATATATAGAATACTATAAACCATATCCATAATGACATATAGTTAAGTTTACAATGATATATATTGCCAATAACTTGATCTCATGCTCTCATAAGACATTTGTGTCATGTACGATGCATCTTATACTGTACACAGTCATACATGCGTACATATAATAGACAATACTGATTCAACAAGTACGTAGTAAATGTTTTTATTTATAATAAAAGTGCTAATATTAGATTCCTAGAAACATTTATAAATTTTAAAATATTTAAAACATTTAATTAGCCATCACATTGAATGCTTATTAATTCATGGTACCTTAACACGAAATAAGAATAGAAGGGTAGAAAAGTATGGACAGCTACTAACAACAATAACAGCAAAAAACTTCAGATGCTAAAATGGAAGAGGAAATTTGCAATAGCCTAGTTCCCCAATCCCATCACACAGATGTGCAGACAGCGAGCTTCCAGAGAAAGGCAAAGCCAATTAGAGTCCAGATGGGACTAGGAGAGCGTCTTCCCGGTATTCAGAGTAAGGCTGTCAACCAGCTTAAACACTGCTCAGGAAGGAAATAAAATGGAAGGCCTGGAGGCTCTGGTCCTTTCAGAATTGTTTGAATTCGAGTCTTACTTGTGAAGGAACGATGCACATAAGCAGGAAGATCTGAGGAACATTTATCTTCAGATTTGGTTTAGCTGGTTGAGATGTGTTTGGTTGATAATGAAGAAGGCCACTCAGACTCATCGCCACTCT
>NW_006159867.1:3659954-3693474 GCF_000334495.1 Tupaia belangeri chinensis | reverse complement strand
TTTAATGAGGAGTTCACAGAATCACTAGGTAGACTACCATTTGAGAACAAAGAAAGTGTGTTAAAGGTATGGTGTTGGTGACAGGAGATGTACAAAGAGAGAGAACTGGACGATGCACAGGAGAAAAAAAGGCTAACGGAAAGAGGACAGGAACAAACATAGTGCCGTTCATGGAAATTGCATCTCAGGCTCAGTAAGGAATTGGAGAAGTATAATTCTTATCACCTATGGACAAGTTAATCTCTTTAATTCTAAATACCAAAATGTGCTCTTCATGGAGAACATCTTTATTATTACCAATAATGAGACTGATCAAATGAAACATCATAGTGGAAACGGTTTAACCTGATAGTCCATCTCACTAAAAAATAAATTGGCCAAGGATTCTATTTCATTCATCAAAACACATGTTTCACTTAAGTGTAATTTACTGAAGCTCTTTTCCACAAATACATCCATGCATTTTTCTCATTAGGCTAAGCTTATCACATTAGATGAATTTCAGGTGAAATCAATGCTTGCTTTTTGTTAAATGTATTGGATTTAAGACAAAATTTTCTTCTCTTCAGGGATATCTAGTGTATTTTATTTATGAAGATATGAGAATGTACTCATCAATTGTGGTATTAATTCACTAAATATAAACTTTTATAATTTAGTTACATAATGTTAGAAAATAAACTTTACTTCTTTTTTAATCAATTATTCAGCCCATGTATTTTTCTACATATCTAGGCTGTTATGTTCTAATATGACTTGTATCTTGGTTAATTAACTAGATTATTCTGGTTACATTTTAATTTTTTTTCTAATTAATATGACATTTTCACGTTAGTGTCAAATGACTTCATTTTAAAGTATTCATGTATCTTCAAAACTTAGTGCTTAAATATGAAATTATACATAAATCAAAGCTTTCTATTTTAGTTATCTTTATTCTTTAAGGCTTAAACTTATAACAATACAGTGAGGATAATTAAAGTTGAAGGAAATTAGAAACATGCATTAATGTAGAATGTGTTTTAATGTTAAATTAGTAAAAATGATGTTTTTGACAAAACATGGTTTAAAAAAAGCTAATAAATATTTGCATATAAATTTCCCTCAATAAAATTAATTCTCAGATATACTTAATATCACAATGAACTTTAATATTAATGTTAGTAATTATTCCCAAATCTAACTAAATTATGTTTAACAAATATTGAAGACAATATAATTTTAAATATGATCAAGTCTTTATAGAATTAGATAAAAGGCAGTAGGCTATCTTTTTTTTTTTGATCATACATCAGAACCTCTTTAAATACAATCGTATGCATTTTATGGATATTTCTCATTCATTTGTGTCTTTTTTTTAATTTGCATCTTATTTTTTTTCACATTTAAATGTTGTATACCTCCATTGCACACAATATATTTTTCAAGAAACATCTATTATTGGGGCCGGCAGGTGGCATGTGGTTAAGGACGCTGGATTCCCACATGGTCGACCATGGTTCAAGTCCCGGACCTGATGGCTTGCTTTTTCACTTTCTTTCTCTCTCTCTGGCGTGTGCGCACGCTCGCTCGCCCTCTCCCTTCCTCCCTCCCTCCTTCTCTTATTCTGTCTCTCTCTGGTCAAATTAAAATGAAGAAATAAAAAAAATAAAGTTAAATAAAATAATTTAAAAAACATCCATTACCATCAAATCAAAGATATTACCATATACATCTTTTCCATCAGAGAACTTTACTTCTTATGTCTGTTAAGCACTTCCTCCCTAGGCATATGTTGAAGGGAAAAAAAAAGCTATTAATAACTTTTTCTATACTTAATAGCAATTGTCAAATGAAATATGTAATTTATAAGCATCTTATATAGACATCTTTCTGGCTAAATCATTTCAGACAGACTGTGAATGAAAACATGTTAAGATGCCATTGAAAATCTGCCACCTGGTGGAATCATTTGGAACTATAAGAACTTTTTTTTTTTTTCCTTGTGATTGTATTTACACATACCCCAAAAGAACATCCAGCTTAAAGCAAATAGAGAAATAAAAGGTTATTCATTTATTTTTGCATCATTTAAAAATTTTGTTGAACAAGTTGCATAATCTCCCAAGGGAATAATGTGGAAAATATAGTACAATTTCTTAAGTAAAAATAAATCTAAGCAGTGTAAAACTATGAAAATAATGTCATGTTGGAGAGTGAATTTTATGAAAATATATAGTATTTTAATTGATGCCAAAATAAGTCTGTTGAGTTTTCATTAGTATTATTATTAATAGTTTATAATACTATTAAGTTTAAAACTATCTTGCATATTTGAAATACATCTCAGCTGTCATTTCAACTCTTTTTTTTTTTTTTTTGAGAGATTTTCACTATAGGGCGCGTGCGCTTGCCAGACAGACAGAGAGAGACATTAGAGACAGAAAGCGAGAAATCACCCCCCAGGGGGGATGGTCACGCTGCAATCCCTTCTCCTCCATTCTCCTCTCGGGATCTTGGGCACGCACGCACACGCGCCCGGCGTGAGTTTTAAGCCACCGGGTCCGGGACATGAACCGCGGTCGACTACGCGGGAGTCCAGCGACATAGCCATTACGCTAACTGCTGGTTCCCTCATTTCAACTCTTAAACGCAGGAAATGAAAGACTTTAATATAATATTATATATATGCTAGTATCTCACACTTTATGATATTTAAACCTTAGCCTTCATCTTTTGAGTCACCTGTTTTATCTGCACTGACAGAAGAATATCTAGACTGCTGATGTAACTGTGTTTTCAACTTTTCACAATACTGAATTTTATTTGCATACTTTGTTCATTTATATTGTTTACTTCGAAATGGAAAGTCATCTAAGACATTTCTAAACAAAGAGCAGAATCAAGAGAAAGAGAAAGAACCCCTAGTTGAGCACGGTCATGCTGCAGTTTCTTCATTTCTTCCTCCATTTGGGATTTTGGGCACGTACACAACACTCATTGTGTTTCCTGTTGTTTTTCCAGGTTCAGGGCTCACCATCCTGTTGGCCATATGATATCTATCCACCTTAACCACAAAGCCATAGGCTAATGATTTTTTTTCTTAAATTTTAAAATGTTTAAATATTTCTGGGGAGATTTTAGTTGTAGCGACATAGCCCTCATCAAAGAAACACAGAGGGATGGAGAGAGAGAAAGTTAGAAATTACTCCCCCCCACACACAGTGGGGATGGTCAAGCCACAGTCCCTTCTCCTCCATTCTCCTCTTGGGATTTTTGGGCACACACACACATGCACATGCACCTGGTGTGAGTTTCAAGCCACTAGGTCTGTGACTTACACCACGGTCAGCCATGAGGAAGTCCAACACCATAACCAACCGGTGTGTCATCTGCTGGCCCCTCATGCTTTATTTTTAATATAAGAGCTATAATAAGAAACCAGCGACCCGGGCTTTAACATAACCAGTTGATGGACTTATCAAACAGTAAGATAGGGAACCAGCAGTTAGCGTAATGGCTATGTCGCTGGACTCCTACGTAGTCGACCACGGTTCGCCTCCCGGACCCGGTGGCTTAAAACTCACACCGGGTGCGTGTGCATGTGTGCCCAAGATCCCGAGAGGAGAACGGAGGAGAAGGGATTGTGGCGTGACCATCCCCTCTGGGGGGTGATTTCTCGCTTTCTGTCTCTATATCTCTCTGTCTGGTGAGCGCACGCACCCTATAGCGAAAATCTCTCAAAAAAAAAAAAAAACCAGTAAGATAATAATATTTGCAAAAATGTATAAAGAGACAAGAAACAAAATGGAGTATTTTCTTTGGATGTAGGTTGATACCACTATGGCCTGATAACTGCAGAGAAAAATAGACCTTAGTTAAAAAAAAAAAAAAAGAAAAAGAAAGGGACAAAGAAGCAGCTATAAATGTTAGACAACTGGATATAAGAAGTAGTATCTTTAAGCAAAGAACAACTCCGAACAACAAGCTAAGTATAGGAGAATAGAAGACACTGTTACTTTCAGTTTCCCAGCCAGTATTTATGTCACTGTGATGCCACTAACCTATTCAAACATGTACAGAACAGGAGGGAAATTATGGGCTATCTGAGTCTAGACAATCAAAATTGTATGCTGCTGCAGCTGTGTGCTGCACGCCTGCTGATGGTCCACCGACTCGCGCTCACTGGATCCATACTGGCTGACATATTAATTTGTTGCTGCAGTTTTAGGAAATTCTCATTGATACACAGTTTTAGAGCTGACAGTCTACAGTAAGATAGGTTTTTGCTAAAATTAAATACTTTCTATGTTATTTTGATGTAGAAACCAAAAACAATACTTTCACTCTTGCACTCTTGTTATGACAGCTCCACCCTAGTTTATTTTCTCTTTTCAGACTTTTTGGCATAGGGTGCATGCACTCACCAGAGGTGGGGAGGAGAAAGTGATAAATCAACCCCCTGGGGGGATAGCCACACTGTAATCTCTTCCTCTCCATCCTCCTCTCAGGATTTTGGGCATGCATGCACACATGCCCAGCATGATTTTCAGGGTATAGAGTCTAGAACCTGAACCATGATTGGCCATGTGGGAATTCCTTGCCTTAACCACCATGCTACCTGCTGGCCCCCACTCTAGTTTCTAATATATTTCCATTCCGTGCTTTGATAATTTAGTTGAACAGAAACCTATGCTAACATCTACACCCATATGCATAGATAAACTAGGTTGAACTAAAATGTGTTTATTAATGTTTCTTTGTTTTAAATTCAAATGAGCTTTAAGTCTTTGACACATACTTGTATATAAAATCATATACTTTTGTTTTCATGCAGAAAGAGGAAAGCACTTTTCTAGGTAAAACTAACGCCATCATCTCTAACGTGGAAATTCGTGACTGATTAAGCGATCTCTAATTCTCGTAATTTCCTCAACAGAGAATTTCCTCTGAACCATATTTTCTTATCTTTCGTGTGATCTATACCATAAACATCACTATTTCACAGAATTGCTCAAATCCAGATTTGCATCTTAGAGCAGGTGATCTCTCCAGCTGTCTCTTCATCCTTATTGCAATCAGATCCTCAAAATACATCATTTTTGTAACCGCTGACTTTATGCTATACATTCTTGACATACCAAGAATATATTCCTACTGGTCATTTGAGCAATGTCCATGAAAATAATACATGACTATGGCTTTTATTTACTGCTGTGTGCACTATGTCACTTTTGGGAATGACCAGGAAGGACAGTTTAAGTGGTCTCTACTTTTCAGGCTTTCGACATAAGTTTTGAGTTGGAGACTACCTAATAAGGCATCAGACTGTACCATGTTCCTCTGCTCAAAGACATCCTGATGATGTTTAAATTTCTTCCTAAGTGAGTGAACATCTAAACTGTTTATCGTATATTCCTTTTCCCCAGAAAAACCGATCTTGCCCCATGTATTTCAGATTTTCATTATAAGACAGTTTCTTCATCCCAAATTCCCATTACTTGGGGGATTATTTCATTATTTTGTAATCAGTGTTGACTACGTTACTTGGGTAATGACTGATTAATAATCAGATTAGAATATTTATGCCTGATCTCTAATTTTTTATTAAAATTTGCCTAAGGACATGTGTTCACCAGATAGAAACAGGGGTGTGTGTGTGTATGTGTGTGCGTGTGTGTGGGGGTGGTGGTGACAAAGCACCCATCATGGAATTGGTCACATCCCAATCTCTTCTCTGCTGTTCCTTTCTTCCTGGCATTTGGGCATGTACGCATGTGTACACAGTGTGTTTCTCAAGCTGCCTTGTCTGAGACTCGAACCATATAGTCGACCATGTAGAATCCAGCCACTTTAAACACCAAGCCATGGGCAAGCCCTGCCTGGTCACTTTTGACTGAACTCTTCACTCATTCTTAGATCATGTGAGCCCTAGGGTCTTTTAGCACTTTTCTCTAGTTCATTAAAAGAATAAATCTCTTCGGTCTTCCTTATCCTCACAAGGTTCTTCATTTGAAAGCTCTGTTCTCTTAAAGAATCATGACTACACGCTCTGTGCTTAATTACAAATATGAATCATATACTGAAAGTTTTTGTACAATCTGTACTCTCTCGATCCATCTAATAAATTAAATCAAAACCATGCACATTATAAATTATACCTTCATTTGTACGTATAGTCATTTGGCTTGGGTTTTTAGTGTAATCCCGATTTCTCTATTGATGTTTTAAACATTTTAAGTCATTTTCTTAATTGTGGCTTCTGGGAATACAGATTATATTATGCTTCTTATACTAACATTTATGGTAAATTATAGACCCTTTGCATATAATTTGTAAACCCTTATATATTATAAAACTTTAACATATGCTAAAAACATAGAAATACTCAGCATTGATCACTAGATAATCTTTTTTATTTTTAGAGATTTTTGCTATAAGGTTCATACACTCAGGAAAGTGTCAGAGAGAGACAAAAAGAGAAATCACCCTCCTGTTGGAATGGCAACACAGCAATCATTTCTCCTCCATTTTCCTCTCAAGATTTTGGGCATGCACACACATACGCCCAGCAGGAGTTCCAGGTTGCTGAGCCTGACTCAAACCATGGTTGGCCATGTGGGAGTCCAGCACTTTAACCACTATGCCACCTGCTTGCCCCAAGAACTTAAATATTTACCTGTAAGTATCTTCAGTTTTTTTTTTTTTTCCCTGTTGGTATCAGGGTTATTTCCTTTCAGTTTGGAAGACACCTTTCAGTATTTTTATTAAATATGTCCACTTACAACAGCTTCTCTGTTGGTTTTTCTGAGAATAGTATTATTTTGCTATCATTTTAGATGGATAGTTTTCTTAACAATAGAATTATTGTTTTATTGTTTGATGCTTTGCTTTTGTTTTAGAACTTTGAAGTAGTCTTCACTTAGCAACAGTTTCACCTTCCAGTCTTTTTCAGTTTACCTACAGTAGAGGAGAATAAGATACTTTGAGAGAAAGAGATAGAACTCATATAACATTACTTCAGTATATTGTTGCAGTTGTTCTATTTCATTATTAGTTATTGCTGTTAATCTCTTATATGCCTAATTTATAAGTTAAATTTTAACTTAGGTAGGTATGTACAGATATAAATGCTTAGTCTATGATATGTGTAAGAGTGAATCTCCTTATGTTTCTTCCCTACTTGGGTTCTGTTAAGCTTCTGGAATATATAGATTTATGTATGCCATTAAATTTGGAAAATTATGGCCATTAATTAACCAAATAATATGTCTTTACCCTGTCTTCTGTCCTTCTGGGTTTCCTATTACATGTATATTGATAGACTGGATGTTGCCCACATGTCTCTAAGTTTCTGTCCCTTTACATTCATTTTTTTTTTCAAATTATATAATATCTAATTGTCTACATTTAAGTTTCCTGATATTTTCTTGAACCTGATAGTAAGAGGTTCTACCAATCTATATCCTTCCTAGCAATATGTAGTATTTCCCATTTCTCTACAAGTTTTATATTTGGGGCATGCATGCACACACACCTGGCATGATTTTCAAGCCCCCAGTTCTGGGGCTCAAACTATGGTTGACCATGGGGAAACCAATATCCTCACCACCACACCATCTGCTGGCCCTGGTCATTTTGAATTTTAAAGATCGCTTTCTTTCTTTTTTTTTTTGGAGAGGCTTTTGCTATAGGACACATGTGCTTGCCAGACAGTCAGAGAAAGACAGAGAGACAGAAAGCAAGAAATCACCCCGCAGGGGGGCATGGCCACGTCACAATCCCTTCTCCTCCATTCTCCTCTTGGGATCTTGGGCATGCACGCACATGCGTCTGGCGTGAGTTTAAGCCACTGGGTCCGGGAAGCGAACCACGGTCAACTACATGGGAGTCCAGCGACATAGCCATTACTCTAACTGCTGGCCCCAAAGATCACTTTCTTAAATATTATAGTTGTGTTCTGAGTAGATATGAGCTAATTAGCCATTACTGGAACCACTTAAGTTCTAAAGATGTTTATAAACTGTGTTGTTGAAATTGGTATATAATAATTTTAAGTGTTGTTTTTGCTTTTGTCCTAACTGAAGTTATCACATTAGCTACTACCTCCTTCTTTAGATCCTTAAAATATAAATTTGAAAATAGGAAATTAAGTTAGGATATTACCTATTAAAACTGGGAAACACAAGTTTATGAAAAAAAAACAGTACTTTGAAGATTGTGATTATCCAGGCCAACTTCCTCACTTTCACTTGGTTTTTTAAGTCTTTAATCAAGTTCCTTAACTCTTGTTTTCCCCATCGTATTTGCTTTTGCACAAATAAGTTAAAATGACCTTTGCTTCTATTATCAGGTCGTTGGAAAAGTCATGACATATTTTTCTATTGCAAAAATGCTCCAGGACTTTTTTTGATAACCTAATAGTTTCCTAGGGCTGGTATAACAAAGGACCACAAACTGGGTAGCTTAAAGGAACCCAAATATTTTCTCTCTCAGGTCTGAAGGCTGGAAGTCTGAATTAAGGTGGCTGACAGGCAATGTTTCCTCTGAGATTCTGGGTAAACTGCCTTTTTTTTCCCCTAGGTTCTGATAGTAGACATAAATCTTGGGCATTTTTTGGCTCGATATTGCATTACTCCAATCTCTGACTCTATCATCACATGGATTTCTTTCCTGTGTGTTTTGTTTTTACATCTTCTTTCAAAGACACCAGTTGGGCCAGTTGGTGACATGGTGGTTAAGGTAGCTGGAGCCTCTACGGTCAACTGTGCAGTTCAAGTCCCAGACCCAACAGCTTGAAACACATACCACGTGCATAAAAATCCCAACAGAAAGGACCAGCAGTTGGCATAATGGCTATGTCGCTGGACTACCATGCAGTTGACTGCGGTTCATGTCCTGAACCGGGTGGCTTAAACTCATCCCAGCCGCATGTGTGTGCGTGCCCAAGATCCCGAGAGGAGAATGGAGGAGAAGGGATTGCGACGTGGCCATCCCCCCGGGGGGGGATTTCTCGCTTTCTATCTCTCTGTCTGTCTGGCGAGCGCATGCATCCTATGGCAAAATCCTCTAAAAAAAAAAAAAAATCCCAATAGGAGAATGGAGGAGAGGGGATTGCAGTATGACCATCCCACTTGGGAAGTGCTTTCTCTCTCTCTCTCTTTGCTCATCTTCTGTCTCTCTCTCTGGCAAGCACACATGCTCTATAACAAATGTAAATGAATAAATAGATAAGGCACCAGTTACATTGAATTAGGGCTCAACCTGCTCCAGTATGATCTTATTTTAACTAATTATATTTTCAATTATTCCATTTCAAAATAAATTTACATCCTCGGTAATGGCATTTAGAAACTCACAACTTGCTGTAGGGACACACCTGAATTCATAACATTGCCCTTGCTCAAAAATGCTCTCTATATTAACAGCATGTATAAGCCCGCCTTCTTTCCTCTCAGTGAATCTTGCTCAGGTCACTTACAACTGAAGAGGTAAGAGTGAAAAAGTCAAAATAACTTCTTCCCACACACAGCCCTCATTTTAGTCTCTCTAGCCAAACCTCTGGTGTAAGAACTTCTGACCTAGTCTAAATATTAAAATTAAGGACAATAAAACATAGGCAAAAGGAAGCTCTTTGATTTATCCAGAATAAGAGTAATCATTAACAAAGGTGAGATTTTAATTTATACAGAATTTCTAATTTAGCAAAAAATTAAATCTGAATCCACAACGAAGTTTTGAACTCAAGGTTTAATCTGTATTTGTCTTAGTATCCAAGATTCAGGGAACAGAATGCCATGTCAGGAATAATCTTGGTTGCAGCCTTTCATTAAAAGCATCTCCTTGGGAACCAGAAGGTGGCATGGTGTTTGGGGCACTGAACTCCCACCAACACAGCTGACCATGGTTCGAGTCCCAGACCTGGTGGCTAGCTTTCTCAATTTCTCTCTCTCTCTTTCCCACTCTGTCTCAGTCTCTGTGCTAGCTTTCTCACTTTCTCTGTCTCTGTCTCTTTCTGGCAGGTAAAATTTACCTATAACAAATTGAAGAAAATAATACTAATGATAATAGTAATATATGGAGTTGAATGGGTAAAAAATATATATAAAATTTAAAAAGCATCTCCTTTTACCAACATGGAGGTTAAGGCACCTGGATCCCACATAGCTGGCTCTGTGGTTCAAGTCCTAGATCTGGTGGCATGAAAAACATGACAGGCCTATGTGGACGCGTGACTGAAAGGAGAATGGATGAGAATGGAGGAGAAGGGAATGACCAGTCTCCCTAGGGCGTGATTTCTCACCTTCCCCATATTTCTTTTTGTCTCTCTCTCTGACAAGCACTGAAATTCTAAATTTACTGAATAAACTGAATTTCTAAATTTACATCACGGTTCAAGAAATAAAGAGATCTAGGGACCAGCAGTTAGCATAATGGCTATGTAGCTGGACTCCCACGAAGTCGACTGCGGTTTGAGTCCCGGACCCGGTGGCTTAAACTCATGCGGGGCGCATGTGCGTCCGTGCCCAAGATCCCAAGAGGAAAATGGAGGAGAAGGGATTGCAGTGTAGCCATGCCCCTGGGGGGTGATTTCTCGCTTTCCGTCTCTCTGTCTCTCTCTGTCTTTCTGGCGAGCACACGTGTCCTATAGCAAAAACCTCTCAAATAAATAAATAAAGAGAACTGGAGTAAAAGTGATGATATTCAGTTAGAATACCACCTATTTAAGGTGGACAATGCACCAAGTTCATAGGAAAATTCTATATTGAAACAAATCTTCTATAAACCTATTCCTTTTTGCCAGTTGTCATTGTACCTGGAGAAGATACTGGGATGCATTTATTCCACTTAAAAACAACTAGAAAAGATAAGAACTGATAGTTGAAATTGTCCATCTGTCTAAATTTAAATTCTAAAACTGCATTATTCATTTTAGGTGGCTAACATTCAGCAGCTCCCCTCTTTGTGTGTAGTTTCTTGAATCTCCAATGAAGGGGTGCTCCTCAACTCTTGTTTTTTTTCTCAATATCTAACAACTTTTAAAAATGAAACTATATACTTTGTGTTAGGTGATAATCCCTAGGATCAGGTCTTGTCACTTTAAGAAGCCAAGATTTTAGTCCCCAGACCAGACTGAGAGGCTTAGAAGACTCACAGAGCAACACAAAAAGTGTCAGAAGGTATTTTCCACCTGACTACATTTCTGAAGCCTTGTTATTCTTTGTTTTATAGCCTGGTAGATGGCTTTTTCTGAGTCTCATATTTTGACTTTTCTCTTCCTGTTTTACACAGTGCCCTTTGGTCTTGACTAATGGCTTGACTTGGCTCTTGGGACTCACTTCCTTCTTGATTCCAGCACAGTTCCAGTCACATAAGTTTTCTTTTTTTCATTGTTGATCACAACTTGCCACTGCAGTAAGCTGTCCTTTTCTGAAGACTCTTGGAGGGGTGCCTTCTGCTCACCAGCCAGCTGCTCCATTACCCTTTGCTTCCCTCCTCTGGCCGTATCTAGGCATTGCAGTCGCCTTCTCAGGTTCCACGCTGGAGTTCTTGCAGTTAGTCTTAGTTCCTGGGTAAGGTTATTTATTTATTCATTCCTTTATTCTTTCCAGAAATTTTTTTTCATATCAATAAATTTCCATCTAGACCGATTCTGATGATAAAAGTTGTACAAAATTGTATACTTTCTTGGTTTTTATTAAATGTACAATGTGATTGAAAAAAATAGATGTTGGGAACTAGCAGTTAGCGTAATGGCTATGTCACTGGATTCCCACATATTCGATCTCGGTTCGCGTCCCGGACCCGGTGACTTAGAACTCACGTCGGGCGCATGTGCATGAGTGCCCAAGATCCCGAGAGGAGAATGAAGGAGAAGGGATTGCGGCGTGACCATCCCCCCTGAGCGGTGATTTCTCGCTTTCTGTCTCTATGTCTCTCTCTGTCTGGCGAGCGCACGCACCCTATAGTGATAAACCTCTCAAAAAAAAAAAGAAAAAGAAAGAAAAAAAAGAAAAAAATAGATGTTAATTTAATAATGGCTTTATCATTGACTTTGCATTTTTGAATCTCCATTATTATATTTTCTTAATTTCTAGGATGTTGCTATACAGGCCATCTTTTGGATCTCATTATATTATAATGAATGTTTTTAATAAGTTATCTTACTTACTCATTTATTTATTCTTTCACTTGCTCATTCAACATTAATTTATTAAACTACTATGCATATGACCCAAAACTCTGGTAATACAATATGAATAGATGAGATTTCTGCCATGCAATTTTGCATAAATCTAGCTAAAAGACCAGCTATGAAGATAAGTAATTATAGTAAATTTATCTGAGAAGGAACATAGAATCAATCAGGAAAACAGAAGGAAAACTCAAAGTATGCAAAAAGTGTTTATTTTCAAATAGACCTTCCTAAGAAAATTATGCCACAATTTTTTACCTTAGTATTTGTACATACTAATATGATTCTCTTTATTTTTGTGTGTTTGTATACGTATGCATTTTTTAATAAAGGGAGGCTGGATACTGCCTAATTCATAGTAATTATAGTACATACTTTTTTTTTTTTTGAGAGGTTTTTGCTACAGGGTGTGTGCGCTCACCAGACAGAGAGAGACAGAGAGACAGAAAGCAAGAAACCACCCCCCCCGGGGGGGATGGTCATGCCACAATCCCTTCTCCTCCATTCTCCTCTTGGGATCATGGGCACGCATGCACACGTGCCCAGCGTGAGTTTAAGCCACCAGGTCCAGGACTCGAACCGTGGTCGACTACATGGGAGTCCAGTGACATAGCCATTACGCTAACTGCTGGTCCCAGTACATACTTTTGAAAGTATGAAAATTCCATATAATTAATTTGATGTTATGTGAATGTTCTATAAAAAGATATTTTAATATATTCAGTTGAAAATATTGATAATTGTCTTCAAGAAGTATGAAATAGTTAATAGGATCACTGGTTCTCCTGTCTGTACATTTAAAAGCACACTGTATGTTCAAAAGCACTATATTGAGGTACTTCTTTACCTTTACAGAAAAGTAAAATGATTCTCCAATGAGTTTATAGCATCCAATTAACACTAAATACCTAAAATTAGCCAAAGATTGTTTTTCAATTTAGATTCGGCTTCAGTTACCCTCCTTACCCACTATACCAGGAAATGGAGAGGATGGCATATTCATTTCATATACCAGCAGGTTTAAGCCTACAATGAGTTAAGCTACTCATAAAATTGTGAGCACTTTTAGTGATGCGAGACTGCCCTGCTTTCCCATTTCCACTTTTAATTCCTCAGACGTTAATTATTTAACCTTAATCTGTGGTGAATTCTGTAGTGCACACCCAGACCCATCTTCAGTGGAAGATTTGCTGTTTTCATGCCAGGAGTGCTAGCAGAAAATGCCATTCACTTCTCTCCAAAGGATTGTCTCTGGAGAGACATTGCTGGTGACTAGAGAAAGCCACCTTTTCCATATCATGCATCTTCCTGAGGAACCTACATTCAGCCACTGGTCCATTTCAATTCAAATTGGAGCAGTCCTGAAGAAACAGGTTCCATAACTCCCTGTGGGTTTGACGACGCTGCCTTGGGATCCACGTGACTTCTTCCTCTGCCCGACTTGCTTCCTTCATCTGCCTTCCATAGATCTTGATTCCATAATGGATTTGTCCATGGGCCTACGTGACAACGCAACATTTCATTTCTCAAATCTGCTTCCTCCCCTCCACTTTATAAGTGTTGACCTCAAGTTGAATCCTGAATATATATCCCACAACCCTAAACTTCATGTCAGAGCCTGCTTCCCCGGGAATTCAACTGCAACATAGTACAGTCTTTAATTCACTCTCACAGTTTTGTTCCTTTCTTTCTAATTTTGCTGGATATTTTCATATTTCATTAGACTCAACTGAGATATAACAGTTTTACCCATTGACATTCTCTATAATGTAATTCTTGTCTCAGCATCTGGAATATTTAGTTAAATAAAACCACTTATGAACACTGCATACTTTCTATAGGTTTCATTATCTTAAGTCTTATGCTTCAGTCAATTTTTTAAACTTTTATTTCATGATTCTTTCACACACAAATATGTACATGTTTATGTAGGGATATAAATATAAGAATAAAAATAAGGAAGTATAAGTAGAAAAGCATATATGTGGGATAATAATCTTACAGACATTATTATCTACATCATTTCTAAACCTTTATATTTGATCCCATGGCTTAAATGATCATGTTGATACAATGCTAACTGGCAGTGACACACCTTAGACTGGCTCACAGATACTCTTTACATGGAATGACTCCCAGAGCTAAGACTGTCTAAGAAGTATGATTTCTACATAAGTCTAATTAGTTCAAATGCTTTAGACTCATTATATCAAACTATTGTAATAGCAGTTTTATGAAATTTTAGATATATCTCCAGGAAGTCTATAATGATAATTATACTTTTTTTAATACCTCTTCAATTTTTGTCTTCCCATGTATCAGTGTGTGTTCGTGTGCACATGTCTATGTACCATGGGGGCCATTTTTCAGGTTTTATCTAAAGATAAGTCACAGAAGTTAAATGTTTGTATTTAATTTGGATTTTTTAAAAATATAGAGAGAAAAATATAAAACAATAAAATAAGCACCTGCATGCTCACCAGCTGGATTCACCAATTGTTAATATCTTTCTAATACTTTGCCACTGTTGTATCCAAGAAAATCCTCACTTTTCACACTCACATCGTAAGTGGAATTTGATCTCAACTATCACTGAATCTTGAAAGCACGGATATCTCTAATATGCATGTGTCTCAGTTAGCATGTTCCTATGCAAACAGGTGTTGCTTTGTGTACATACTTGGATCAATAGAAAGTAAATTGTAGACATCATGACTCTTCACAGAGAAATAGTTCAGATCACTGTTCCTAAGAAATACTGTGTCTTTTGAAATAACAATCCAGTCCTAACTCTTAAAATATTATCCCTAAGGGACCAGCAGATGGTGCAATGGTTATGTAACTGGACTCCCTGGTAGTTGACTGCTATTAAAACTCACGCCAGGCACATGTGCATGCATGCCCAAGATCCTGAGAGGAGAGTAGAAGAGAAGGGATTGTGGCATGGCAATCCTCCTGGGGAGTGGTGATTGGTTGCTCTCTGTCTCTTTGTCTCTCCAACAAGTGCAAGCACCCTATAGCAAAATACTCTCTAAAAAAAATAATGTATATGTTTATGTATGGAGAAGGGATTGTGGCATGGCAATCCTCCTGGGGAGTGGTGATTGGTTGCTCTCTGTCTCTTTGTCTCTCCAACAAGTGCAAGCACCCTATAGCAAAATACTCTCTAAAAAAATAATGTATATGTTTATGTATGTATGTGTGTGTATATATATATATACACACACACATACACACATATGTGATATATATATGTATATCTTATATAACATATATATGTGTGTGTATATATAAGATATATGTGTGTATGTGTATATATAAAAATATATATATATATATATATATATATATGTGTGTGTGTGTGTGTGTGTGTGTGTGTGTGTGTGTTACTGGTCCAGGATCCAATCAAATTTCACATAATATATTTAGATATAATTCTACTTTTGTCTCCTAAAATATACATTTTATTTATTTTTGCATGTACATATATCTTTATGACCTTTTCTTAAAGCGTCCAAGCCAGTAATCATTGGTGATTTGATCACTGAGGTAGTCCTCCCAAATATTTGCTTTTAAAAATAATGTTGGTGTTAGAAACACAAATGCACAGAAATGTCTCCCACTTCTATTATCAATCATAAGAGAAGAATTGCATTCCAGTCAGTTCCTTCACTGAAGCTGTTCACAGCTCTCCCTCCTTCTTGCTTTGACACACATGGCACATTTTCTGACAGCAGCGTTCTGTTTCTGTGTGCCACATAGAAACCCCTATGTTGAATAGAAACTGAAATTAATTTTTCTACTGCTCCCCAGTAAATGGCAACTCAAGGAGTATTGAGATTTTTTGTTGTTGTTCCAAAGGGTAAAGTTCAGCGTAGACATCTTTTTCTTCCAGTATAAACATAGTCCTCTTTTCTTTCATTGTGATCTTAAGAAAAGAAAGAAAAAAAAAGACGGTATCAGCAACTTAGTCAGGCACTGTAATGACATTGTAGGTCTGGCATATTATGTTGAAGGATTTTTAAAATCTCTCTATTATGCTTAGATGTGTCTTTTTATTTCTGATGACACTTTACACACGGGCCTGGATATGTAGAACACGTGGGGGAACTGGTACTTTTATACCCTCTCTCACCTGCCTGCACTGTGGTGTACAGGTCGCTGTGCACATGCGCGGTTTCTAGGATGTATTAAGTCACTCTCTGTCCCTCAGGAAACATGTCTGGACTATAGGATACGAAGAGATTTTTCTCACATTCATGAATATCAGATGTCTGAAGGTATGCATGTCTGTAGACAACGTTTTACATACATTGGTTCCAATAAACAAGAATTTGTATGTCCTCTATGTAATTTTTGGCATTTCTCCCTATGCTAAATTGATATTTGATACATTTCACAGATGTATCGTTTCCTGATTCATAGCATCCAACTTGAAAATTGCTTAAGGCACAAACCAAAGCATATTAGAACAACCTAAATGTTTAGGGCTCTCATTTGTGGCAGTTTCTATAAAGTTGTAAATATCCGATAAACACTTCTGTATGTTGTGATACACAACTATGTTTGGTCCTGTTCTTTTTTGTGTCTCGCATGTAGAGATTACGAAATCCCGATTTGAAGTAGATGTGCTTATCGAGATAATAGGGCCAAATTTTACTTTCCTACATTCCTTTCTATTCAGTATCCCTTTTTAACTATGTGGATGTTGCTATAGTAAATAAGTTCAATAAAATCATAAATATAAATATGTCTACATAGGGGACCAGCAGGTGGCGTGGTTAAGACACTGGAAACTCCCACATGGCCGGCTACAGTTCGAGTCCCAAACCCATTGGCATGCTTTCTCACTTTCTCTCTCTCTCTCTCTCATCAAATTAAAATAAATGAATGAATTAATAAAATTAAATCTTAAAAAATATATGTCTGTATAAAATTATACGTCATGCTTTTTTTCCTTTTTTTGCCAGAGGTATGAGTGCTCTAAAAAATATATGTCTGTATAAAATTATACGTCATGCTTTTTTCCTTTATTGCCAGAGGTATGAGTGCTTACCAGAGAGAGAGAAAGTACTCCTCAGTGAGGCATGGTCATACCAAATTTCTTTTCCTCCATTTCTCCATCAGGTCACCATTGGGGGCACACAGACATATGTACCTGGTGTGTTTATCCAGTCCCTGGGATGCAAATCCAAGTAACATTAGCTGTGTGTGCTCTGCTCCATGGGCACATCCTATAACCACTCTGGTACAGGATCAGCCCAACATGTATGCTTATTCTTAATATTTTTTTGAGAGAGATTTTCTTTTCTTTTCTTTTCTTTTTTTTTTTTTTGCTATAGGGTGCAGGGACTCACAAGAAAGAGAGAAAGAGATAGACAGAAAGTGAGAAATCCTCCCCCACCCCCAAAGGATGGCCACATCAAAATCCCTTTTCCTCCACACTCCTCTTGGGATTTTGGGCACACAGCATATGCCTGGTGTTTGTTGTTGTTGTTTTTTAGAGGTTTTTGCTATAGGGTGCGTGCGCTCGCCAGACAGACAGAGAGAGCCAAAGAGATAGAAAGCGAGAAATCACCCCCCCCGGGGGGGGCATGGACACACCAGCATCCCTTCTCCTCCATTCTCCTCTTGGGATCTTGGGCACACACGCACACGTGCCCGGCGTGAGTTCAAGCTACCAGGACCGGGACTCAAACCACTTACATCTACATGGGAGTTCAGCAACATAGCTATTATTGCTAACTGCTGGTCCCAACAATTGATAGTCTACTTGTCAACTTAATAAAGAAATGGATACATTTAATAGAGATGTTTTCTAACTTACATTAATGTGACATTATGTCAAGGTAAAGCACAATAGAGGAAAGTTGCTATTATAGAATTTTCAGAGGACTCAGTGACTCTACAGTGCAGAAAGCTATGCTATTAAAAATCGATGTAAGCAGAAGCAGTGGAAGAGTAAAGTGCTGTGTGTTTTAGAGTGACAAGAAAGTGCTTGAGGTTGGGAATAATTAATTGTTTGTCTTTACAAAACAGCAGGAGTTCACTTAGACAAATAACCAGCATTTGCACATACTTGCAATAAATAAATAAATAAATAAATAAAAGTAAGATAAACTTACCAGCAACTACTAATCTAAGTACAAAGACTGTAATAATAGCTGTAAACAATCTTTATTTTCAGACCTGTTATCCCTAAAATGTTTACTTTTCTATAAATAGAAGTAAAGCAGCTCTTGATAAAATGTGAATTTCTGTAAAACTGGGCACAAAAAAGTACCACATTAGCAATGTGGTTTTTTATTCCATCGAATATAAAATATTAAAAATTTGAAAATGCTATTTCTCAGAATGTTTATATGACTTTAATATATATCTAACATGCTATAAATATCTACATTTGAGTAAATCTTTCTGTAAACAGGGTCATTTCTGTGTTTTTGTTTTAGTTTTACTACCTCCCAACCAAAGTATTTCAGTATAACTTAAAAATATTTATGTAATATGCCAGGACTTAAATAGAACATTAGTTGAGAATGAATTCAGGAAATGTATTCATACTCTCTGGCTTACTCCAATTTAGAAGTGTATATACACTTTCAGGAATGACTCACATCAACTTGCATTTATCCAATGGCTGTGTGTGATCAAAAGAAAATATTTCAGTTTAACTTGGTTTCAAGTTTTTCAAGTTAATATTCATCATCTACTACTTCACATTCCAGAAAAGTACCTCCCAGTATATATCATTCTCTAGTAATGCTGTGAACAGTTAGGGGTGTACTTTTATCACTCCGCTCTGCTAATAGAAAGTTACAAGACTCCTGTATTACAATTCTTAAGAATTTTGTATGTCTGGAGTTACTAATAACAACATCAACTCAAGTTCATAATTCCAAGTAAATATATCTGAGTTAAAATCAAGCTAACGATAAGTGAAAACCCTCACTTTCCAAGGTGTATTTTGAATAATAGGTGAACACATCTAGCTGTCTGCCTCCTAGCTGGAAGTTTTCATGATTGTCTAGATTTGCATTACCAGTTCCTGTTGCTCATTATTCCCCCTCAGCTAATTGCCTCTTTTCCTACATTTGTACTAATTAGGCTACATTTTGTTTGGCACATTAGCTTGAATTGTGTCACCCAGGTAAAACAGCTTTAATAAAGCCTACCTATGAAGCACTGTCACTAAGATCATTATTGATTACGAATGTACCTTCAAAACTAAATTTACATAATGGGCAATTAAATTATGTAGAGAAATACATGTTTTAATATTCTAATAATAAAACCCATTCTGGGGGCCAGCATGTGGTGTGGTGGTTAAGGCGCTGAATTCCCATATAGCTGACCACTCTTTGGGTCCTAGACCTGCAGCTTTAAAATCACACTGGGTGCATGTGTGTGCCTGTTCAAAATCCTGAGAAGAGAATGGAAGAAAAGAAATTGTAGCATGACCTTCACCTGGGGTGGGGTCGGGGGGTGATTTTTCACTTTCCCTTTTTCTGTCTCTATCTAGTGAATACATGTACACTATGACAAAAACCTAAAAAAATAATAATTTTTAAAACCCGTTCACATACCTTTTTTTTACTTCTTTAAAAATATCTTTGTGAACTTTGTTATGCCATAAGCAATTTGTATTTCTCAAATGTGTAGAAGTTTTGGTGCTCTTTAAAGCTTGATCAGTATTTTGTTTTGTTTTGTTTTTCCTCCCTCACTCAGTCTCTTAAATTTCTTATGAGCTACTGTTGATCCCACGGTCATCAGAAATTATAAAAGAGTTGGATAAGATTGCTGCCATTTGGTGGCCAGATTGCTTCAAAAATTACTATAGAATGCCATCCAATAAATTGACTTGTTCTACCACTTTGTAAGTGGATTAAGCAGGTGGATTTGTGACCATATGCAGGGGCTGTACCAAGCAAAAAGGGAGTTTTGCCCCTAGCAAAGAAGTTGACACTTACTAACCATGACTCCTTTGCCTGAAGTAGTTGTTTTAGTAATTCCAGAGGGTAAGAGAAGATTCCAATTCCATCATGTGTTGCTATCAAGATGTTATCCATGTCCTGAGAGACTGCTACCAAACTATTGTTGGTAAGTGGCCATTTAGTAAGAACAGATGGTGACAACAGGCACAAGAGAATATGGACAACTTCCAGGTCCCAGATAAATAGAATGATGAGTTTAGCTTTGAAAAGAACTTAAGAGAGCAATTATGTGACAAGGTAGCTGAAGCATATTCAATGGGCTCATGGACAATGAAAAGGGGACAAGAGAACATGGCCCAGTTGCCATCTCCTAATAGAAAGGCTCTCAGAGTTAAGGAGCTGCTATAAGAAAAACTCAGTAATAATTCTAAAATCCAGAAGCATGTAAAATGATTTTTGGATTAAACAGAATGCATTAGTGGATCCAGCAGGAGGCATGATGGTTAAGGTGTTGTACTCTGACGTGGTGGACCACATTTAAATCCCCATACCTGACAGCTTGGAAATCATTCTGGGTGTATGTGCATGTATGCTCAAAATCCCGAGAGGAAAATGGGGGAGAAGGGATTGTGGTGTGGCCATCCTCTGGGGAATGATTTCTCACTTTTCCTTTCTCTGTCTCTGTCTTGTAAGTGTATGTGCCTTATCACTTTAAAAAAAAAAAAAGTATGCATTAGTAAGTTAAGAATAAACATGGCAGCACTACTACAGTGCCATAATTACCACAGTGGAAGAATAATAAAAATGCATAGCTTAGTAAACTTGAAGAATAGTATTTTATTAAATGAAAATATATTAATCCATAAGTCATGTTTCTAAATGATTAACAACAAATACTCTTCAAAGTAGTGACCCAAATAAAGAGGGTCAATAAAATATACTTGAAATAGCATTATATACAAAACTTAGATAAATAATCTTGTTGCTACCACTCTATAAGTTATTTTAGATAATATGATGAACAATGCAGATTTAAAGCTTAGATCCCCTCAATGCCAACAATCAAAAGAGAATCAGGTAATTGGTTTATATTTGTTTTTATTATTTAATGTACAAATTCAACAGCTGGAGGTGAGTGGAAAAAACGGACAAATGCGTGATTTTACACAGAATCAGAGGAATATAATAGAATATATAACAGTGTCTTACTCACCTGATCTTCACAGAGGATAGGTCAGACAACTCAAGAAATGGAGGATAGAGGTCAGACACCATTGTTGCCCTCTGAATATTGTGTCTAATCGCGTGGATTTCACCATTTTAATTATTTTTTTTCTCACAATATGTATGTGCTTAACAAACCTTGACTCTATCACCAATTTGCCTGTAACACCATTTCTACAACTCACAATAAAGCCAACTGGATCATTGATATTTTCCTTCTTTTATTTCTCCACACCATTGCATCATGGTCAAATAAGACTCCTGTGGTCGTGTTAATCCTTCTGTGGCTTGCCAGTCATAGCTTCACGGATCTCTTGCATTTTGCTCTTCCCTTCATCACTCACGCAGAACTTCCAGAAGGCCTTGGCATTACAGCTTCCACAACTCACTTCAGCTTCATTACGCCACAGTTCATTTGTCTCACTGCATCTCTGTTTTCAGCTCCTTATCTACACCACTTTCTCCCCGCCTCCCCGACTACTGATGTGTTATTCAATGGTTTGGTTTCTGACAAAATATGCACTACAGAGAAAAGTGACCTAACTTATAAATCAGTACATGGCATATCTCGGCTTAAAATTGTCTAATGATTTTCTAGTTTACTTGGAAGGAAACCTAAATTCCTAATTGTGGCTTAGGTGGTACTATAATACTGGATTTCTTTAAACTTGTCACATAAAAGACTCATTCACTGAGCTGGATTCAGGAACCTCTCACTTTCCTTTAAATACTCTAAGCGAACCTTCGTATCAGAATTTTGCATCATTTGTTCTTTCTACTCTTAATTCTCTTTGTCAGTAACTTCATTTGACTAGCATCCTCCAATACTTCAAATTTCATGTTTTCGTGGAAACTTTCACTGAAAATATTATTTAAATTAGCATCACACTCCAACACACAGCACTAACATAAATATCTCTAATTTTATTTTTCTCTTTATGATACTAATTACCATTTAAAATTATTTTTTATATGAAATTTTTTTCTTTCTCTGTTAGAATATTAGCTAAGGAGTAGACATCTTACCTCTTTTGTGTACTGTCTTATCCTCTGGGGTTGGGAACCGTCCATACCCAAAGCGATTGTTCAAGTAAACTGTCAAATGGGTCATCAGATGGCATTGTAGTTAAGCTGCTGGATTCCCACTGAACGTCCACAGTTCGAGTCCTGGACCTGGCAGCTTATGCTTGCTTTCTCTTGCTGTCTCTCTATGGTAAGCACACATGCCCTATAACAAATTAAATAATAATAATAATAATAGTAATAATAATAAATAAAATTACCTTTAAAAACTGGTCAAATGAATGAGTGAGTGAATGAAAACAATATATTCACAAAGAATCTGTGTACCTGAATTAGCTAATGAATGAATAATTATTTTATTATCAATAATTCTAATATTTATCAAAATCCATTTAGTTGAAAAATAAAGCAACATATGAAATATTTGGAAAGTATCTTGGTTAATGAACAAACTCCTAACAAATTTTAAATTGAATGACTGAAAACTCTTCACATCTGAAAGCATTATTCTTTCACAAAGACTATTTTCATGAGAAGTATTAGATATTTCATTTCATTTCTTTCTTTCTTCAGAATTCAGTAAACATTGCTGCAATTCATGGTCCAGAGATGTCATTGTGATAATTCCATGACTTTGAAAGTTGCTGTAGGTTAGGATTCTAAGTGTTTTCATTCTATATCTCATTCCTATTTTAGTAGTCCCTCTAATCTAATTTAGTTTTTCTTTCTTTTTTTAAGTATAGACCAACCTGGAGCATAAAATTCTAAACAATTCCCCAGTCTTCTGAGTTTCACCTTATATGATCTATTCTGTCATCCTCTTGTGCCAAAATCTTTTGGGGAGTCTAATTCAGTCAATTAATGCATCTATAACTCAGGCTAGCAGATGGCATAGTGGTTATGTCACTGGACTTCCTCATGGCTGACCATGGTTCAAGTCCTGGACCCAGTTGCTTGAAACTCATGCCAGGCATGTGTGCATGCCCAAGATCCTGGAAGGAGAATGGAAGAGAAGGGACTATGGTGTGGCCATCTTCCCTGGGGGGTGGTTTCTCACTTTCCCTCTCACTGTGCCTATATCGCTTTCTGGTGAGTACATGTGCCATAAGGCAAAACAAACCAGAAATAAGAACAAACAAAAATCTCTTAAAATATAAATAAAATTTTAAAAATAAAATATCTATTATTCCATGTCCCTTTCTACATCCTAAAAATTGTTGTCAATATTACACAAGTTAGTTGCTGCATTTGTAAGCAGAATTGTAGAGGTGAAAGAGCCAAATATTATGATAAATTTCTCTATAGAAACAATTTCAAATCAGCACAAAATTTCATACATATTTTTAGGAACACATTATGTATGACATGAGAATTATGTAAACAGATACAACTTATTAGATTCCAATGGCATAAACTAAAATATGGCCAATATTTCCTGAACTCATTCAGAGTCAGTTCCCTGTGAGTTGTAAGAACTTTACCGTTGCTTGCAATAGCTGTTGGTGAAAGCCAGCAATCAGCAGATCCCACAGCCATCCACCTGTTACCCTGGCATCAGGGAATGTACATCTAGGCAATTTAGCTTCTCTTGGGCTCAGAGCCTCTTTGTGCCACACAGCAAAGCCAGGGCACACGGTCAGGTTATTCCCAACTCTAACTTCTGCTCTGAGGTTACATGCCTGGAATGAAGCTGAAAGGTGTAAATTCTCCCCAAACTGCCAGCTAAGTGAGGCCATGGCCAGTGGTCCCAAACACACACTGCCCACTGCCGTGAGGCAGTAATTCTGTTCACAGTATGCGTAATCTCATCCCTGCTTAAAATCATCTTAGCTCTCTTGCTTGCCTCTCAAAGGAATCCACTTGAGGAAAACTGATAGCTGAAGGAAACAGATTAAGACAGGACGATTCCTTGAAAGGTAGAATTGCATGTGAGAGGAAAAGCAAAAGCCTCTGTTGATAAACAGACACCAAAGAATTATAGGGAGACAGGATAACAAGGTTGTTGAAAGTGCCTCCTCAAATCTTCCCAGGGCTCATGGACTATAAACACCTCTTATTTTTTACACATTTTCTTCTACTCCTGCCCCGCCTGTTCACGGCCCAGTCTTTCATGATTTCACCAGCAACGACTAGGCTGCATCATCATGCAGTTGTGTGAAATCACCACACCAGGTGTTATTTGAAGGGATTGTTCACACGTATGCACCCACAATAAGAAACTGTAAGTCCCATTTTATTTCTTGTAATAATATTACATTTTCTGATGTGATAAATACTAGTAAGACTTACAACCTGAGCTAGGAATGGGACTGATGAATAAATATTATCTTTTCTTAGGTAGTGTTAATACCACAGACTCATGCTACGTGTTTCAAGGCCACAATAATCTATAAAAATACATTAAGGTATTAAGATTTCAGATACTTCATTTTTTTCATTTTCACGATGAAATATGGAGATTATTTATTTATGAAGACAGTTGAACCAAAGCTGAAATTAAAATATTTTTGTCTTTCATTGATATTCTCTGGAGCACTGTATGCATTTGTTCAACAATGAACAACTAAAAGGTGAAGATAGGATCATCGATCCAAGGAGATACTACTTTGAAGGGCAAAAGGTGGCACCAGTAGCTGATCAAAGCAAACTCGACAGGAAGGTGCAAAGTGTTGGAGGAATATATTGATGAGGTAGATAATGAAATGTGCGACCCTGGGGAGGAAAACACACATCTTTTTGCAGGAGGAAAAATGCTTCGAAGATACTTAGAATGTAGCTTAATTAGGGCACAGACAGGTCTTGGAAGGTGAGGGGATGCATGCGTAAATCATGTTTGTTTTTAATATAGTGCCACACATTATCCGGGTGAGCCAGCTCTTTTCTCAAGCTGTTCTCTCTAAAACTGTTTTAAGAAGAAGTGATGAACAGTCCTAAATTGAGCTTCTAAATTTCAGTGTAAGAAATTAAGAATGCCCATTGGAATTCATAAATAAGAGCACATCAGTGATCTTAGTGAAATGCTTGATAGATTTGGCAGATAGAAAGCATATTTCAGTGTATAGCAAGAAGTGTAGGTGAGAAATGGAATACTCGGCCTTATTTATTAATGAAAGGGAATCCTCTAGTTTAAAAAATGATATTTTAAAGAAGTGAAGGAAAAGAGGAATAAAATGTAAAATACTAAGGGTAGATGAATGTTAAATGCGATCAATTTTCAGAAGTCCAAGGGGGTAGCGGCAGTCAGCTGCCTGTGGCTTGGTGACATGGTAGGAGAGGCTGTGGAACCCTGGTGGTCTGCAGGAGAGCTTCACAGGGCTGCACAGCACATGTAAACCAGCGAGCATCCTGGAGTGACACAAGAGTTGCCTGTGTGCCTGCAGAGGGGAGAAGGACATTGTTGTAGCCGTGGACAAATACTTCATCTTTGCCAGTGTACGGGAACAGGAGTTGCACACAGTAACCCTTGAAATGTTATCTATTATTGTGATTATGATTTGTATGTAAATTTACTATAAATAAACTCATGTTTACATATACAATTATGCAAAAGATCATCCTTATATAAATTTGAACTTCTTGCCCATATTATTCATTATATTCATACTGGAATTAAAAATATATATTCCTCATTTTCTTCAAAATACCTTACTAAATGAAGTGTGTCCTAGGCTTGTTAGTTATTAAATGTGAATTTCAGTCTAGTGCTTACAAAGATTGTGAACTGTTAGATTTCTCTTATTTTCATATTAGAACTGTTATCAATTTATTATTAACATCATATACATTTTTCTAGATATTTATCTTCACAATTTTTCAATCTAGATATATTTTACCTAAAAGGCAATTTTGTGCTAATAATAGTAAAATGATATTAAATTCTGAAGCCATTAATTACTGTATTTTACTTACCTGCCTTCTATATTTAAATTTTGCTTGTGAAAATAATATAACTTGAAGGAAAGTAAATAATAGGTTCATAATAGGATATAAATGAAAATAAAATCAAATACATTTTGGGTTTGGACACAAGCAGAGGAAACCATATGGGAAGAACACATTAGTTAACTCAGTTATACTAAGTAGTGGAACTCTGTCTGTGTACAGTCGTCAGTTGAGTTCACCTCACTGACCAGATTGACGAAGCTTATGTCACATTCAACAAATGCAAACATACATATGTTTTAGTTTTGTAACCATAAATTCATCTTGGAAGTAACATTTTTCTTCTATCAAAAGCATTCTTGGGAACCAGCAGTTAGCATAACGGCTGTGTCACTGGACTCCCATGTAGTCGACGATGGTTCGCGTCCCGGACCCGGTGGCTTAAAACTCAAGCCGGGCATGTGTGCGTGTGTGCCCAAGATCCCGAGAGGAGAATGGAGGAGAAGGGATCGAGGCGTGACCATCCCCCCTGGGGGGTGATTTCTCGCTTTCTGTCTCTAATGTCTCTCTCTGTCTGGCGAGCGCACGCGCCCTATAGCGAAAATCTCTCCCCAAAAAAAGCATTCTTAAAAACAGCTTAAAACTGAAAACATCAGCAGGAGTTTTATTTTTCAAAAGCAATCACTGTCTAAAAAAAATCACTACTTATTAAATTCATCTAAAACATTATTATAGGATTTTTACTATACTGTTCTAAAGAAAACTTTAGAAATTTAATAAACCAAATTTGAAACAACAAAAACAAATTAGCATTTATCAATGGTACTATGTTTTTAAAAGCTATACAACAAACTGCGGTCTTATTGATAGTTTTGGAATTTAATAGCTGTGGTAACAATAACATAGAAAAATTCATCATTTATTATTTTTCTTCTTTAGAGTTTACAACTACATGAGCACTCACTGGCACGATTGCTGTCTCCATATAATATTTATTTTATGGGGCCAACAGGTGGTGTGGTGGTAAAAGCACTAGATAAAAAGCACTCTGGCAAAACTCATGTGAAAAAAAAAATTACTTAATCTTTATAAAGAAGAAATCATTTCAAATGATAAATTTAAAGTATATATTTTAAATGTTTTGTATGGTTAAACTTTGTAGTACAGTATAATTGGGGTAGCAGATGGCGTAGTGATTAAGTTGCTGGACTCCCACATAGTGGACTGTGATTTGAGTCCTGGAGCTGGTGGCTTCAAACTCCCGGCATGTGTGTGTGCGTGCCCAAGATGCTGGGAGGAAAATGGAAGAGAGGAGATTGTAGCATAGCCATCCCCCTCCGTCAGCCCCCCCAGGGGAAGATTTCTCACTTTCTCACTTACTGTCTCTGTTTCTGTCTCTCTCTCCAGCAAGTGCCCACACCCTAAAGCATAAAAACAAAACTAAACATGCACACACACACACACACACACACACAAAAAAAATTTGTAGTATCATATAATTAATTCATACTTTAAACAAATGACTAAAAATTAAACATTATGAAATGGAAAAATGTAGATTCCATTAATTAAAGGATACATATCTAACACCACAATCCTCAAAAGCATCTAGCAATCTTGAAAAGAATTCTATTTATTAAAAACAACATAAGCCCAGAGCACTGACTATGTTTTTCAACCAATTTACAAAAGTATGAAGCAATTTAACTATGCCCAAGATAACTCAGTTACATTGGGAATCTAGGGTTTTAAATGTCTCAAACAGAAAAGACATTATTTGCTACTTAAAAATAACACTGAAACAATTTTACCATACTGTAAAGAATTGAAACAAACATAGATACCAGAGACAGTGTGGGAGGAGAGCGGGAGGTGGCAGAGGATAAGAGATAGGGAACCAAGGATTGGGGGAAAAAAGCAAAACATACAGAAAACAAGAAATGGAAGATCATTTGCTGACAATAACATGTTTGTTGATGTGCTTGATTGAGACAATATACAGCATACTCTGGAAAAAAAAAAGATCTATAAATAGAACTATCATATGATCCAGCAATTCCACCCCTGGATATCTACCCAAAGGAAAAGTGCTTGCGCATCCATGTTTATTGTGGCATTATTCATAATTGGTAAGACATGGAACCAATCCAAATGTCCATGAATAGATGAATGGATTGAAAAAGTGTGGCATATATACACTATGGAATACTATTCAGTCATAAAAAACAGTGAGACCCTGGCATCTGATAGAAAGTCAATGAATATAGAAGATATATTGCTAAGTGAAGCAAGCTAGACTATGAAAAAAGAAAATTATATGCCTTCCCTTATTATATACTGAATGTTTGCACTCTATAGCAGAAACTGAAAGATTAGAAGATGTAAAAGCATAAAGAACAATTGTGGATACTTGAGATACTGAGAAGAGTGGGAAAGACGGGGAGAGTGAGAGGAAGGGAGTCCAGGGAAGAACAAAAGAAACAAAATATTTAAGGGACACAAAAATGGAAAATTTTCTGTTGATGACCATGTGTATGAACATATCTTTAACTGGACTAATACACAATACATTCATGTTGGGAAAAAAAATTTAAATTGAATTGCAATTCTATTTTTATAATTTTGGTAGAAGGTGCAGGCACTCAGCAGAGAGAGGCTGACAGGAGCAATAGAGAGAGGTCAGTGAGAAAGTACCTTCCACCCTCATGGAGGATGTTCATGCCACAGTTCCTTCTCCATTACTCCTTTTGGGATTTTGGGCATACACACATGCATTCCTGGTGTGTTTTTTAAGTTGCCAGGCCTGAGATTGGAACCACACAGTCAACCATGTGGAAATTCTGCCTTAATCACCATCCCACCAGCTGAACAGAATTTGTTAAAAGTTTCAAAGTACTATTTTCTAAAGAAAAGCTACTTAATATATACAGCTACTTAATAATGGAAACAAGTTTAAAATTTTTCAATTTCAATAAAAGATACCATCTTATTATTTAGTATTATGGTAACAAAGGAGATCAAAGCTTTTTAATCATGGTACTTAATTTTCACATTACCTTGTTGAAATGTGAAGTGAAGTATACGTTACTATCTATACGTGTGCTACAAATAGGGAAACATCGATGTTTTTGAAAAATACACCGAGTACACTCTTCTATACAATCACATTGGCTTCAAGGAGTCAGAAAATATTACAGTTTTACCTATTATAGTAATAAATAATTATTGTGTGGAATGTCTCATTCAACACATAGATGTGTATAAGGTACCTTTCCTATCAGTTCATCTGTACAGATCATGTCAAATTTTCATCATAAATAATTTTCAGATCTTATCCAAGACCACTCATATTTAAATGTGTAAATAAAAGGCTAACCAAAACACTTTCAAATAAATTAGTTCCCTCTGGATAATTTAGAATTTTTTTTAGATTATTTGTCTTAATCTGTTTTTGCTTTACTATGGAAATACCTTTAACTCAGTGATTATAAAGAAACAGAAGTTTAGTAACTCAATTCTGGTGACTTGGAAGTCCATAGGCATTACAAAACAGTGGATGACAGAACATTTTTGCAGTGTGGTCTATATCCAGAGGTGTTCTCAGTGCCTTTCTAATCCCTTTCTTTCTGCTCATATGCCCACCATAACTCAATTATAGAATAGGTCCATCCTAACAATGTTATTACGCTCAAAGGCTTCACCTTAGGGTATCATGAAGAAATTAATCTTTCCTTAATGTCTTTACAATACAATCAGTATGGTCAAATCCCAATTGGTGGGAGACATTTAGTCACTGTCCACTATGACAAAATTCCAAAACATGAGATTGTTAGGGATAAGCCATGATCCAAACCATAACAATAACAAAGTCTAATATATGCACTTTTTTGCAAAAACTGAATTAGCTATTTTATTTGAATTATAAACATGTAATATTATTACCTAGATCAGAACTAGTTAACAGAATACTTCATTCTTTTATGTCTAACTTAATATAGAAAATGCTATTTTAAAGGCTCATTAATGGAGGTCATTCCACACTTGATAATATTGTATTTACATGCATTACGTGGATATGTTTTGTGTGTGCGTATGTGTGTTTTATCCTAGAAAATACAAATGTGAAATGAGATTAGAGGAAAAATTATTTTTAAAAACGGAAAGTAATTTAATTGGCAAGAATATAAATTTGATTATTTATTGACGAATGAAAGAGAAACATTTTTATCTCTAAAACTTCTATTTGTTATTATGTAGTAATCTGGAGATATGCCAGATATATACACACACACACATATATATATATATATATATATATGCAAGTTTTAGAATATTCTCTAAATTCTCTTAAAAACATGTTAAATAGATTTATATGTTTATATGTTGTAGGTGTGTGTGTATTAAGAAATATATTTTAAGACAAAGACCAAACTTTAATTTTGATTACCATGAATAAAGAGAAAGCAGATGTGATTGACTGAGGGTGAGTTAGAATTTTTTTTGAGATGAGATTAGTGATTTTTTTAATAAAATAGTTTGTCAGAACCATGCTGTTTCTTGTATGATTAATAAAAATAATTAAACTATAAATACTGTAAGAAGAGGGGACAGCAGGAGACATAGTGGTTAAGGTGCTGGACTCCCACATATTGGACCATGACTCAAGTCCCAGACCTGGCGGCTTGCTTTCTCAATTTCCCTCTCTTTCTCTGTCTCTTTCTGTCTCTGTCTGGTGAGCACGTGTGCCCCAGAGCAAATTTAATCATTATAATGATAATAAATAAAAAATAATTTTTAAAAATTGAAAATATCTTTTAAAATTAGAAATACTAACTTCAATTAAAAAATGAAATGACTCTTGCTAAACAAAATAATCTTTCAGAACTCAAAACATTTTGAGTGAAACTTCCAAAGATCTCAGGTGAAAACTGATAATGATACAATACAAGCTTGAACACATTTTGCTTTTCAGGTGGATGATGTAGGAGAGAAAAATTCGAAACTGTTTCCTTAGTGATGCAAAATAGCACATGGCAGAATTGCAGCAAGAAACTTTTTTACCATCTAAGAACCATTTTGAGTATATATTGAGATTTCACAATGGAAGGGCAGTATAGAAAGAAGAGAAAGCACTGATTCCCTTACAATACCGAGGACTCATACTGAAGGGTTTTGTTTTGTTTTGTTTTTCTTTTTCCTGTGAACCATATTGACTAATGAAAAAGTATAAATGAGGGAAGATGGTCCATCTGGAATAGAGGTTGTAATGGATGGGATCGTTAGTGGGAAGGACAACAAATTAAAACCAATGAAGTTTCAGACTGCATCTGGTCTCCTCCACATCAATACACATTAATTATTTTGATAGGTACTTATGTATTTCACTTGTAAACAACAAGGGAAAGCCTACTTTATTTACTGGACTGTAGTGTGAAGACAGCAATCCCAGGTTTATTTATTCTTAAACAGATGAGAAAATATCCCACACCACATTCCGAGTCAGAAAACTGTGCAATTAGTTTTACGAAGATTTGAAGGAGAACAAGTAGGACACATGATATTGGTGGCTAGTCAAATGGTATCCAAATAGAAATCATTAAAAAAAAACAGAAATTTTAAATCACATAAAAATTAAGGAAATATAATATGTAGCCCTAGATTCCATAGTGATAAAAAGAAAAAAAAAAAACCTTCATAATATCTAGCTAAGCACAGAGAAATCAACAATGAAGACTATAGAGGTGGAAAATATTAATGAATTGGCTGATATTGGTATTTTAGCCATTTTAATACTGAGGATCTATAACAGTTGTGAGGACTGAACATGTAACTTTTGTCATATAAATAATAAAATCCAGAGCTGAAAGAAAAAAATGTAAGCATGGTTTCTGTACATCTTTAGCAGCATAATAGCAGTAATTATAATTACAATTATATGGATAATAAAAACAGCAATGTAATTCTAGCCTTTTAAATGTTTCCATAACCCACTTTTATATGTGGGTCCTACTTACATTAATAAAACAGTTATTATTCATTAGAAATTCAGGACCAGCAGACGGTGTAATGGTTACATTGTTGGAGTCCCATGTAGTTGCCCGTGGTTTGAGTCCTGGACCCAGCAGCTCAAACTCATGCCAGGCGCATGTGGGTGCATATCTAAAATCCTGAGAGGAGAATGGAGGAGAAGGGATTGTGATGTGACCATCCCCCTTGGGAGTGATTTCTTGCTTTCTGTCTTTCTGTCTCTCTGGTGAACACACGTACCCTATGGCAAAATTCTCTCTCTAAAAAAAGAAAAAGAAAAGAAATTCTAAGTTAATTGTGCATTTCAATTTTATCTAACACTTTTATTGGTGAGGTGACTTGCCGGACACTTAAAAAACTTGCTAATATAAAGCATAATACCAAATTGGGTATTGTTTGTTACCCACCCACCCCCAATAAAAGGAAAATGAGGAACATTTCCAGGATAGTTGAGGAAATGTGATTATGAAATGGGTATTGAACACCAAAAAGGTTCTCATGGAAAATGGTGATCCCTAACTGAAAATATGCCAGGTGATACTATGTAGAGTACAACATTAATTTATAAAATATATGCTTATATAAGCATAGAAAAATATTTTAAACTGTAGTTTTAATGGCAGTTTTCTCCTCAGTCTAGGGAAATCATTTTATATATTTTTGTTTTCCTGTATTCTCTCTTCTTTGTACATCTTTTCTTGTATCTTTTGTTATATTATTTTCTGTTGTCTGTTTGAAATATTGTGTAATATAAATAATACAGAGGGTGGTCCAGCTAAGTACTGGCAGATACTGTTAAGATGCTACTCCTCAGGCTGGGATCACATGGGAAGCGTGGGTTCAGTTCCCTGATCATCCTAGAGCTGTCTACAGTGTCATGGGCCTGTAATCCCAACTCAGGAAATTGAAAGAGGAAGGTCATGAGTTTGAGGTTGGCCTGAGCAACAAAGCTAGACCCTGTCTATAAAAAATAAGCCAGGCATGGTGGCCTCTGCCTCTAGTGCCAGCTCAGATGCTGAGGCAGGGAGATCCACTGCTGAGACAGGAAAGTATATGCACAGATATGTGTACAAGGGATATATTGGAGCTCTCTGTACTCAATTTTGCTATAAACTTAAAGTTGCTATAAAAAGCAAATTCTATTAAAAATATGTAAGCTGTTATTACTCTGATGTCATATTCCCATTATAGTTCACTTTTTAAAAACTAGTTGCATTAATGTTCTTAGAATTTTTGAATTAATCATTTTTCTGCT
>NW_006159867.1:3651196-3659939 GCF_000334495.1 Tupaia belangeri chinensis | reverse complement strand
TAATATTTATACTGCTTGTCAGTTTCTGAGACCCCTATCGCATTACTTTATTACAGAGTAGATAAACTGAAATTTACTGTTTCAAAATTTTCGTGGGATGGGACCAGCACATGGCGTAATGGCTATGTAGCTGGACTCCCATGTATTCGACTGCCATTCAAGTCCCAGACCCAGTGGCTTAAACTCACGACAAGCACATATGCGTGCATGCCCAAGATCCCGAGAGGAGAATGGAGGAGAAGGGATTACAGTGTGGCCATTCCCCCGGGGGGTGATTTTTCATTTTCTATCTCTCTGTCTCTCTCTGTGTGTCTTTCTGGTGAGCACACACACCCTATAGCAAAAACCTCTCCAAAAAAAAAAAATATTTGCATTGGATTATGTACTTCTGACCATTAAGACATCTTCCAAATTAAATGATCACTATGAATATTATTAAAAAGTATATTGAAGATTGATTAAAACAATAAACATTCCAAATTATATGGGAACTGCATCAATAAAATGGGCCTGATGGGACTTCTTTCTTTCGCCTATTTCATTTATTCATGGACAAATACTATTTACCACTAGAATGGCATTAATTTGCAAAAATTCAGTCACCAAGGGCAAAAAATGTGAGACTGCTAGTAAATGTGTGTCTTTCAGAAAATAATTTAATGTCTGACATTTTGGTTACCACAGAAGAACATATTGTGCCCCAACACATTCTGTTAGGACTGTTCCAGTGAGTGTATAAATGAAGAGAGAAGCTGATGAGTGAAAGCCACTTTCCTGATTTCTTACCATTATGTACTTTTTCAGGATTACTCCTCAAAAATCATTATTTTTTTCCATTATTGAAGATTATAGAAGACAAATTTCCGAACACAGTTCAAAACATCCCATCTCTAATGCCATCGTTTTCCTTTTCACTGTCAGGTGTATAACACACGAAAAGATTTCACCTGCGCAGAAGGGTATGTTAGCCTGGAAGAACAGGCTTCTCCAACATCGCTACTTCAAATTGTCCCTTTGTTTGAAGGTTTTCCTCTTGGGAAATGTACTAAATTAAATCTTAGGAAGAGTGAAAGATAAGACTTTATTTAGTAAGGTGGAGATAGGGTTACTCCTGAGGGCCTTCTCAAGCAGAGCGGTTGAAGAGAGAATAAATACAAATAGAAGTTGGAAGATTTTTAAATTGATTCCCTTAAAGCTCTTCATGCTGGGATAAACTCCTTGGAAGGTCTTTTTGTACCCCAGGGATTCTCCCTAACCCTGATTGAAGAACACTTATACAAAACAAAAGCAATTTAATTGAAAAGGTAGAAGCTAGAAGCAAAACTTGGTACAGGTAGAACACCCAAGGGAAGAGAATGTAAGCACATTGAAACATCAAAGGTGGGCATCTTTTTCAAGCATATTGGCTGTAAATAGAGGGTGGAAATATATACTAGTGGGAGGAAGAACAAGTATCAAAGCATGATGAAACTACCATTCAGTATCTGAAGTAAAAATGTCAAGGTAGAGTGGACAGCATGTGGCATAGTAGTTAAGATGTTGGGCTCCCACATGGCCAAACACAGTTTGAGCCCCAGACTCCAATGGCTTGAAAAATCACACCTGGCCTATGTACACACACACCCAAAATCCTGAGAGAAAAATGAAGGAGAAAGGATTGTGGTGTGACCATTCCCCCTAGAAGGTTATTTCTCACTTTCCCTCATTCTTTTTCTCTCTCTCTGAGGAGAGCCCTTAGGCAAACACCTAAACAAACAAACAAAAAGCTCAAAGCTAGATGTATTGCTTACTGTGGTTAATAGACAGCTGGGCTTGTAAGGCACAGTGTCACTGAGAAGTGAAGACTACTGAATTTATACAGGGTTATCGGTGATCAGAATTCATGGATATTCTGAAATCCAAACAGATTAATATCACACAGAGAAGTCTCACTCGGTTGAGGCTGTTCTTGATTGGTTTTTCACATAGAGTTAAGTTGATTGGTAAAAGTATATTCTTGATACAGAACACCCAGAAGCAAAAGTACGGTACAGATTGAATGGTTTGCAAAAGCAGGTTCACTGTGGTAAAGTATCTTTGGTCACTAACATTCTCATGACAAATTCTGGTGAGTATGTGTTATTGTCATGGGGCATTCAGTCTCTATTTCTAATAGATGCCGCTCTATTTTATTTGCCACTTTACAGTCAAATTTCTCAAAAAGAACCACCCATATTCATCATCTCTGATTTCTCTCCTTTGATTCTCTCACAGTTCTCCATGTTGCCTCACCTCTCAACACAAATGCTTTCCTCAGGGTCCTGGGACCGCCGTAAAATTAAACCTAATGGTCAACTGCGATTGCTAATTACACTAACCCATTAATGGCCTTTATACAATGAGTCACTCCTTCCTTTTTAGTCAATTCCTTCCATTATTTTTCCCCAGAAAAGCACACTTATTTAAATTTTCTTCCTTATTTAATGTGTCCTCAGTTCCTTTGATGCTTTCTCATTTTTATTCTCAGAGTTACCTAAAGCTTATTTCTTGAAACTCTTTATTTCTACATACTCTTAGTGATATAACCCAGCCTAATGACTTTTCAGTGACCCCAATACACTGGTAATTCTCAATTTCTATTTCACCTGAACATAACGCATGCATTGCATATCCATGCGCTCCAATTGCTTACTGAATATTGTCCCTTAGTGACTAATTAATAACTCAAAATCGCCAAAGTGAACTCCTAATCTTACCCATTGAATATTCTTCTGTAGCAGGTTTCTACACTTTATTTTATGATAACTCTGTCCTGGAATTGCTTAGACACCAAATTTTAATGCGAGCTTCATGCCATCTTTTCCTTATACATTTTATATCCAATTTATCAGCCAACATTTGACATACCTACAAAATCTAAAATGCAATGAGTGGCCATTATCTATATCTAGTCTGAGTCTTTATTGTCTTTTGCCTCTGTGATTCCTTAACTCTTTTAATTATTAAGTCTTTGCCTCTTTAATATGTGTAGCCTGTTCTCTGCAAAAAACGCCTAAGTGGTCATTTCAAACAGAGTTGACTGTAACACTCCTTGGCTTAAATTCTCCAGTGAGTCCCTTATTTGGCTCAAAGCGAAATTCACATCCTTCCAGTGGCCTCCAACATTTTGTGGCCCACAGCTTCTTTGACCTCATTTCTATCTCTCCCTCTTGCCCACTCTTCTGTGCCTATGCTCTCCTCTTTTCTAGTTCTATAAGCTTACCAAGTGTGGTTCTTTTGAACTTGTTCCATCTTCTTAATATACATTTCCCCAACAGATCCTCTTTGTTCACTCTTTTATCTCATTTTGGTCTTTGCGTAAACATCCTTCCCCCCCACCCCATGCATCTTCAATGATCTTATGTGAATTATTTACTTATTTCACTTTCACCTTTGTCACTTTCAATACTCTTGTCCAGCTTACATTTTCATAATAAAACTTACCTCCTTTAAATTGCTACTCAATTAATTATGTTTTTCTACTAGAGCAGAGGTTTTTATTTATTGCATTGATGGATGTATCCCCATGAGATTAGATAATTCTCTGGCAAATAATAAACATCAAAAAATAATTTTGAGGGACCAGCAGTTAGCGTAATGGCTATGTCACTGGATTCCCATATAGTCGACTGTGGTTCGAGTCCCGGACCTGGAGGCTTAAACTCACACCAGGCACGTGTGTGTGCGTGCCCAAGATCCTGAAAGGAAAAAGGGATTGTGGCAAGGCCATACCCTCTGGGGGGTGATTTCTCACGTTCTGTCTCTCTGTCTCTCTCTGTCTTTCTGGTGAGCGCTCATGCCCTATAGCAAAAAACGTCTCCAAAAAAAAAAAAAAAAAAAGAAAAGAAAAAAATGTTGAGTAAAAGAATATGTATGTTGTCAAGGAATGTTTTTGTTGTTATAGATTATTATGTTTCTAAGGTAATAAATCATATGACATTGAAATGGTAACAATATATAGAAAAGGTTCAAAATAAAGAACGGAGTGTCATGTTAAGGCTAGGTATCTGGGACTATGAAAAATTACCATTTGCAAAACACAAATAGAATGACAGCATTAAAAAGGAAGACAATTTTCCCACCAAAAAAGAGGGTGGAAGAAGGAAGTGCACGTAGATCCTGATTTAGGAACTAGATGTTGAAATAATTTTGCATTTTTTTTCTGTTTACTTTGTCAATGTATTGGGTTATTGGGAAAGTGTAATCTTTATGAAACTGTTCATTCTTCTTGAAGATATTATGGATGTATGAATACAGAATTTTTAAAAGTAGAGATGAAGACAACGAAATGACATGAATCCAATATGACTGCTTTGCTTGTTTGATTTATCTTGTTTGTTTGTTCGTTTTTTAAGAGAGAGAGTTTTGCTATAGGGCATGTGTGCTGGCCAGAGAGACAGAGGGAGACAGAGAGAGATAAAATGAAAAACCCTCCCCCGGGGGTATGGCCATGCTACAATCCTTCTTCTTCATTCTCCTTTTAGGATTTTGGGCATGCACACACACGCACCTGGTGTGAGTTTCAAGCCACTGTGTCCGGGACTTGAACCATGGTTGGCCATATTGGAGTGCAGCAACTTAGCCAGTATGCCACCTGCTGGCCTCGCTTTATCTTGTTTTTTAAAGAATAGGAGTCACATTTCCTGACTAGAGTTTTGGAGTGGGTATAAGGGTGATTGAAAGAAAGAAAGAACTCATCACCAAACCCTGATATACATTATGTGCCATACCCGAGGTATTTTTACTGTGGTCAAAAGACAGCCTCCTTTTGTAGAAACCCTTGGAAAAACAAAGTCTTTAGTGGAATTCTATATTATTTCAAGCAAGGTGAGATGAAGGTTGGTAATTTTATGTCTTCATGAGAAAGTTCAGTGGGCATATTGGAAATAAACTAAGAATTTGGGTCAGAGAAAAGGTAGAATATAGTAATTGAAGATGAACGCAGAGTGTTTAAGATGACTAAGATAGGGACTTGAATTTTGTGTGGAAACGAAGGAAATGGGCAAAATGGTCTCCATGTATTTAGCTGTTCGCCAGACCAGCACATTCCAGTGTCCTCTGGTTGGTTATAAATAGGCTACTCTGAATTCAGCTGCAGCTGGAATCTCATTGCCCTTCATCCCCAGGGATGGGAACCAGCAGAGTGTGAAGAATGATTCTGGTGGCTGCCCAGCCACTCAAGCCTGACAGGTGTTGGAATGTTGCTTTGTACTCAGCTTCCCTTTCCTGGTGAGGAATTTTTATAAGTAGTTGAGGTGCCTTATTGAAAAGCCTTGGACACTAAAGTTAGTTCTTCCAAAGCATCGATACAGGGATGCACTTCCATTTATCCAGTCTCAGTGTCTACCTATGTCAGATGCAATGGAGTTAGATACAAACAGATTCAGGATAATCTAGATGAGAAGTGCCAAATCAAAAGACCCAGCCACTTTGCACCTCACCCTTTCCTTACAGATAAAAGATTAAGAGACAATGTTAGCAGGAGAATTGTGTGAGTAAATCTACTAGACCCTATTGTTTCCCATTGCATGTCATTCAAAATTGTTACGGAAAGAAAGAGAACGTTCATTTTCTCTACCTTTTGATCTAAACCTGGTTTCTAGTAGCCCAGGTGCCACCATAGCAATGCTCTTAATGATCCATTATTCTGTCGTTGGTCCCCTTGTATAAATTTATATTAACTTTACTTTTAATGGCCTTTTCTCTATTAGTGGTTCTGAAATTCTAAAGCAAACGGGGTTTATGAAAGCTAATTAATTGGCTCTTTATTTAGGATAGGCTATAGGTACATCATTGATTTTGTTGTGCCCTCAGTTTTTGCATCTGTATCTCTCGATATATATTACATGTATACAAACATGCAAATATTCAAAAATATATATTCAACATATATAAATACATACAAAAAGAAGTATTCACGATATACCCTAAAATATATACTTAAACACCTTGCTTTTGAATGTATTTGTGTGTTTATGTGTATTGTTTCAACCCTTTTTGCTAATCACAATTCTGAAAATCATTACCAATTACTTGGTTGCTAGTTCTTTCATTTGGAATAGCTTTTATATGCTAAAGGAATGCTGCCAATTCACTCACATTTAACCGGTTAAAGTGTTCTTCATCTAAGAGCTATTTGGTGACCAGAAATCCTGTAGAGTCCCTTATTATAAGGTTTTTCTGGCTGTAATTTTTGCAGAAACGAAGTCACATGCCAAGAAAAAGAGAAAGCCCAATTGAAAGATCTGACCTCCGTTTCAGACCTGGAGCCTATGTTGTTTTGATGATCTCAAATCCTCAGCTTCTGGGTGAGAAGAATTTTTTTGTACTTTTATTTTTTATTAAGTCACCATGCACCACAATAATAACTCACAAATGTCAAAACTTCAGAGAATCTTTGAAGAATAAAAAATTGTTAATGCAATAGTTCTTTTAAAATGTAAGCTCTACTATGAAAGGAAATCTTAAAGTTTCGTTTTGAGATTTATGAATGGACTGCATTCAAATTCTTGATGATTTCTACCCCTGAACTATTCTAAAAGTTTATGTAATTGAAATCTAGACAGTATAAATTACAAATTACTCTTAAAATTTCTTCTGTTAGGTATTTGTATTCAGACAAATACCTAATAACTTTATCTAACTTTATCTTTATAAATTGGTTTACTTACTGATTGCTTCACTGTGCTTTTGCTTTGAAATAACTTGCCTCAGAATTCTATAGCATCAGAACTAGAAGTTCATCAAAAATTTTCAGTATATCAAAATCTATATTAATTACGGTAATAATGAAATCTGTATCTATATTTATTTGGTAAATACTGTGTGCCATACCTTGAACTAAATTTTTTAAACGTGTAAATTTATTTAATTCTTGCCACAATCCTTTGAATGGAACACTGTTATTATTTTCATTTTAGAGATAAGAATGCTTAGTCTTAGAAAATTTGATGAATTATCCCAAGTTGCATAATTAAACATTAAATTTAATATTTAAACTCAGGTAGTTTTCCTTCAGATCACAAATTCTTAACTATTACTCCTTAACCCTAAATAGTTCAGTATTGTGATACATTAAAATGATTTCTTTCTTAAGTAATTTCTTCTACCATATCATTTTTTTAATCCCTCATGCCTCTTTATGGTGTCATATTGGTGATTTAAGTAGTCATGAAAATAGAATGGCATGACAGAGAGTACTCAGATGAGAAACAGTAGCTTCCTTAATCTTTCTAAACTGGAATATCTCCATTTTATCAACTGTTGTTAGATAATATCTACTTAAAATTGTGTAGAGAAGATGACAATGGATAATATTTAGGAAAAAATATTGTAATCCATAACATGTATATACGTATTGATGATTAACACGAAGTTGTCAATCTAGAACACCATTTCAGTCCACGTTACATGGAATAAAGACATGGAAAGATGGTCAACCCCGTGTAATCTGTAAAATTCCTAGAATTTGTCCTCCATTCAGATTTTGCCAAATGTCACAATAATATTTTTATATATAAGACTTGTCTCAGCGTCAAGTCATTTCTTTTGTCACCATGCCTCTTTTACTTTATTATCAGGAATATTTTCTCAACGTTTTTATTTATTTTATTTCCCTGACTTTCTTTTTTTTTTTTGAGAGTTTTTCGCTATAGGGCGTGTGCGCTTGCCAGAAAGACAGAGAGAGACAGAGAGACAGAAAGCGAGAAATCACCCCCCAGGGGGGCTGGTCACGCCACAATCCCTTCTCCTCCATTCTCCTCTCGGGATCTTGGGCACGCACGCACACGGGCCCAGTGTGAGTTCTAAGCCACCGGGTCTGGGATGCGAACCATGGTCGACTACGTGGGAGTCCAGCAACATAGCCATTACGTCAACTGCTGGTTCCCTCCTGACATTTTTTTAATATTACAGGAGAACTATTTTGTAGAATTTCACTTGAAATGGTGTTGTCTGATGTTTCCAGAAACACAGAAGCAACAATGTGTTATTCTCATTACATCCTATCAGGTAATTCACATTTCTAAAAATTATTTTCTTTAAGTTTATTTGTTTATTGTAATTATTATTAGTATTTAATTTGACCGGGGAGAGACAGAGAGAGAGGGAGGGAAAGTGAGAAAACAAGCCATCAGTTGGCTATGCGGGAGTCCAGCATCTTTAACCAACATGCCGTCTGCCAGTGCTAGTACACAGGTTTTTTTGTCACATTAAAGATGATGTTTATTTTAATCATTTGATGAGGATAATGTTGGCCTGACTACTCTACTAGGGAGTCATTCTTTTCCCCCTGGCAATCAATAAGCATTTTGTGGAGTGATAGTATGAAACTATGTAAATATTATGTTCTTCATCAGTCAGCTTATTTAGTAAATTATCTAAGAAGAGACTCATGGAGTCCTACTTTATTGAATGCATTATTATCCATTACTGTCATTATTTATTTTGATACTTAAAACCTCCTGTGTTTGGGACCAGCAAATGACGTATTGATTATGTAACTGGACTCCCACATGGCTGATGTTGATTCAAGTTCTGGACCTGGAGGTTTTAAACTCACACCAGACCTGTGCAAGCATGCCCAAAATCCCAAGAAGAGAATGGAGGAGACGGAACTCTCCTGCAAGTGCACACACCTACTGTATAAAGCTAAAAAAAAATAATAATAATTTAAAAAAATAAAAAATAGAATCTCCTCTTGCTTCTTTCTAGTACAAAATTTTTC
>NW_006159867.1:3634766-3651134 GCF_000334495.1 Tupaia belangeri chinensis | reverse complement strand
ATCATCTCTTTATCTGGAGAAGTGAGCTAATTCTTTATAGTAAAGTATATTGTATATTATTTAAGTGCCACAAACTAAGTGGACTCATTACAATCAAAGTTTCTGGTTCAAGGCCCTTTCAGTAAATAGTATGAGAGAACATATGTAAGCATGCACACACACAACATACGTGCATGCTTACTTGCTAATTCAAATCTATGTTTATTTTTGCATCTAAATAATGTATCCTAGTAAAGAACCAAAGACAAGTTTATTCTTGTCTTGATTCACCAACTTGAAGCTGTCTTCTCCAACAGAAGGAAATCAAGCATCCCCCATATTTCACATAATTATATATTTGATCAAATTCTCACTATGTACCTCATCTCATATCCTTGCAGGTTTCATCCCCTGTGAGGATGTTCTCCTCACCACACTTGGGTTTGACCGCCCTTGTCAATGGCTCCCTACAAATGGGCCCCCTCCTTTGGCTCTGAAAGCTTGGATCTCTCTCCATTTCTTCCTTGTTCTGGCACTGACTCCCTGTACTAGACCAGCACCTAAGGTCCACGTGATCCTCACCCTGCTGGTAAATAGGCCACTCTCCGATAGACGTGAACCTTCACCTCCCTGCTCTCTGACTCTTGTCATTGGGGAGCCCTTATATATGGATGCTCCCCTTTATCGTGCTGGGGCCTCTGGTAATTCCAGTCTGTAGAATCATTTCCTTTGCCCATTACCAGATTTGAGACTATCCTGTGTTTTACTAAACTTAGTGGCTTTAGGGCTTTATTATTCAGAGAGAGAAGGGAAAAGAAAAGATTAAGACTCTCTAAGTATAAATACATTTCATTGTATAAACAGGAGATGATACATTGATTTACATTAAAGCACAGTGATTGATAACTCAATCTGTTATATTTCCCTGCAGTATTTGTATTTTTACCAAAGAAGATAATTCTTTACAAAAAGTAATGTATATATAATGTTGAATTTCATGAGTTGGACAAATGCCAAATAACTTTTTCAGATCTTATTCATTTATTCAGAAGGAAAATTTGTCAGGGGGGGGGGTTGTTATATATTTATGACCTTCTGATTTCCTTAACCTTAAATCCTAAAGAAACTGTGGGGGTTTTGTTTGTTATATATGTTTGTTTGGTGTTTTTTTTTTTTTACATGAATTATGGTTCTGATTAGAAGTGCACTTCAAAACTGAGAAGTTTGGTGATGTAAGGACTATATACATTAAAGAAATTGGGCCAGAACCAGCAGATGGCATAGCAGTTATGTAACTCACTGGACTCCCACATGGCCAAGAGTCTCAAATCCGGAAGCTTGAAATATCATGCCAGGCACATGTATGTGCATATCCAAGATCCCAGGAGGAGAAGAGAGGGGAAAGGATTGTGGCATGGCCAACCCCCCGAGTGGTGATTTCTCACTTTCCCTCTGTCTCTGTCTCTGTCTCTCTCTCCCTGGTGAGCATATATGTCCTAATGCAAAACCTCTCAAAAAAAAAGGGGAGGGGGAGGTGAAGAAAAGAAATTAGGTTGGCCCCATAGCCTAGTGATGAAAGAAGCAGATTCCACATGGCTGTTGTTTGATCCCAGCCCCAGAAGCTTGAAAAAATACACTGAGCATATGTGTATATGTGGCCCAAATCCTGACAGGATGGAAAAGGGATTACAGCTTGATGATGCTCTATAGGAGGATACTTTGTTCTTCTCTCACTCTGTCTCTCTGGCAAACTCACATGCCCGGTGGCATCTTAAAAAATGAAATAAAATTGTAAGATGCTAGAGCCTATAGAATTTAGACTAAGCTAATACTTGTTGAGTACTTACTTTCACACTCAGCAACAATCTAAGCAATTTGCATGTACTAACTTCATGTTTGTAACAGTATCAGGACACAGTGTTTTTCTTACTATACAAATGAGCAAACTGAGGCATAAATATTGTAATTGGTCCCAAAAGTTACACAGATGGTGGGTGGCATAGCTGGACTCCATAAAGCACCCTGCATCAGTAAGTGCCATGTAACACTGGTTTTGCTAATTCAGCAGACTTATTGTTCTGTGCTGGAACAACAATTTCTCTGATATTCCATAAGCTTTTTATATTAGTGAAGCAGGTCCCAAAAACCTACTGGAATTGCCATATATGGTAGCTTTTGTTATCAAACTTTAAAGTTCTCACCCTGGGATCATCAGAAGTATACTTATCTGTGACCAGAGAAAATAAACCTTTACTCTTATCTATCCTTTTAAGGCAATAAATGTGATAAGATTCCTTTTCACTGGGGCAGTTTGCTTATTTCTGTCTTTCTTTTCTTTTCTTTTTTCTTTTTTTTTTATAGAATAAGTTAAAGCTTGGCAGTATTATTTTTCTGACTGATAATATAGCTATTTCTTCTACTTTTCTCTTTTATAGAAAGGTATGTAAACAACAATATCTCATCCTAAACAAACTGTTGATAAACAATCCCTGTCCAGATGATTCTCTTTATTGAAATTATTTTTGAACAATTTTGTTCTCTCCACATTTTATTTTTGAGTTAACCAAATTTTCTAAACTCAATACAGAAATATTTATTATCATTAAAAATTGTAAGTGAGAATGATAACTCATATTCCATTGCATTTTTAACATTTTTATATGCTCTCAAGAATCTCAAATCTGTTAAATTGTATTTCCACAGAAACATATGTAAAAAAAAAAATGGATTTCTGTTTCAATGTGTTATAATAGTTTTCCACTTTACAGGATTCTTGAGAATTTTGAACATCTATCGTTCTTGAATGTAATGCCTTTCATCATCGCCAAAGTGCATTACGAACCTGGTCTTCTGTACACTAATAAGCTATGCGTTCTCAGGGTTTCAGATAAGGAAGTGTGATAACATCTCTTGAAAAGATAATCTCTTTCTAGAGTCAGCTTCCTGAAAAGACCTCAAAGCAATTAAAAATAATGGAAAATACTGTTCTCATGGAAATTTGTCTCACAGTTAGAAACAGATACATCCATTTCACAGTTGGAAATATTGGCAACACAAGTAGATTGCACAGGATTCTAAAAGTCCACATTTTGCCAAAAATAGCCCATGCATTCTATAGCCTTGTTTGTTTTCTAATCACTAAATCACGTGAGTTTCTCTCCCCCCTCTTTTTTTGTATTCAAGTCTGAGAGTTGATGTTTTCATGAACCATTTTATAGTGCAGTACAAATTTAGGAATATCAGTAGATTGTAAGTTTTCCTTACACTTACTAGAATTTTGAATTTTTCAAATAAATATTTCAGTCATAAGACAAACATGAATTGCATCTTAAATAACTGGACTAAGCCAAATACAATTTTAATTATAAACAGATAGGCTTGGAGGCAGCAGGTGGCATAGTAGTTAAGGTGCTGGACTCCCATATGGTCGACTACAGTTCAAGTCCTAGATCTGGTGGCTTGAAATTCACACCAGGTGCATGTGTGTTTTTGTGCCCAAAATTCAAGGAGGAGATGGAAGAGAAGGGATTGCAGTGTGGCCATCCCCCTGGGGGGTGATTTCTCGCTTCCCCTCTCACTATCTGTGTCTTTGTCTCTCTCTGGAAAGTGCGTACAACCAAGACCTTAAAAAAAAAAAAAACAAAGAAAGATTGGCTTAGTAGATTTAATGTAATCAAAGTTATAAATTGCTGTTAACTGATAATATTTGTATCATGAATATTTATAAACAATATTGAATAATAAAGCTATTAAAACTATAAGCCAGAAAAACACAAATAAATGTCTAGCCTAAAAACAATTTTACATCAACTTTTGACTTTTACAACTGAGTCTGTGATCAAGTTCAGAAAGGGCTAAGCATTTATAAAATTATCATCACATATTTTGGTGTCTTGATTTCCCTTAGATGCCTGAAAGTTCCCATTTTGGAAGTAAAATTAAACAATAAAAGTTAGCTCTTTATTGAACTACCTTTTCTGATTTTTTCAGTACCTAAACCTGGATCAGACTTAAAGAAAGAACACAGACTTTGTTCACATAAATGGACATCCTTGCAGTCTTTCTAATCTCTTATGCAAATTTTCTGAGTGTTCCTTATTTTGTTTGGCAATCTCATACTTTCTTTGAATGATCTGTCTGCAATGAGTAAGTTCTTCCTCCTCCCCCCAAGTTCTTAGCTTGAAGGGACAATTTAGAGAAAAGATTCATTACCAGCCAAACCCTGTGTTGAATGAGAGGGAAAAGTAAAGCCATCTTAATTAAACTTGAGTCTTGGTTAGATCACTCTTCACTTTCAAGCAAAAATGGCATTGAAAACATTTTAAAATTTCCTTTTGCCACCTGATTTTTCCAGAGTTCTTTCCTCTTATATTCCAGAATTCTATCATCTCTATTCATAAACTGTTCTCCAGGTCTATCCGTAGTCAAGTAGCCCACGTGATTGTGAAAAGTCTGCTGAGCAGGTTTGTTTCTGTAGCTGTTTTTCATTATCAAAGAACTCTGCTCACTGTGGCCTGTGATTACTTCAGTGTACTCCTAAAATTCACCTTTCAACGTAGAATCCTGGTAGAATACATTTTTGCTGCCAAATTTCAGGATGTAGCAGGAGGTCTGTGGTTTGTTCTTTGTCCATATTTTCACATAGTCAAAAAAAATAGAAATAGTTTTCAGTTAGTTGGTCTTTATGTGATAATGTTATCCATGGCATCGTGCAATTTTTTTTTCTAACTCTCTAACAATTTTTATTCTTTTCTTTTTTAAAAATATACTTTGAAATTGATTCTCAGTTTACAACTAATCACTGTAGGAGTAGAATATGATTTTTCGTCAGCTCTTCTCTGTGAAGAAAGCACTTTGTTTTATTGTCAGAATTATGTTTCTTTTTTAATAAGAGAAGCAAAACCTTTTATTGAATCCATCATTGATGAGGCTGCATCAGTGCAGATGCTGACACATTTTTCTCCAAAATAAACCTTTTATTTTGAGATATGAAAAAAAAAAATTAGATAAGCCTTAGATTGATAGTTTTTGGCAACTTCTGTAAGATGTTTTCGAAGTTCCCCAACATTTACAAATACAATATCATTATCAACCTAGATAAAGGAGCTATTGTTTACTTTATTACTCAAAATCTCTTCAACATTATGTGACATGTTATTGATAAAAACATTTATCATGCTTTTGCAAGTAGAAACTTTTCATCTTGTCTTAACCTTTTGCTCACTATATTTTATCTTCCTGCATTGCTAGATTTTTAAAAGCTCTAATTTATTTTTCTTTGGGTAATAAGTTCTGCCAAGAGATTTGCTCCCTGAATCTTTTCACTAAATATGATTTTTTTTTTTTTGAAGAGGCTTTTGTTGCTATAGGGTGCGTGCGCTCGCCAGAAAGACAGAGAAAGACAGAGAAATAGAAAGCAAGAAATCACCCCCCATGGGGTATGGCCAAGGCACAATCCCTTCTCCTCCATTCTTCTCTTGGGATCTTCGGCACACTTGCACACGTGCCCGGCATGAGTTTAAGCCACCAGGTCCGGGACTCAAACTGCGGTCAGCTACATGGGAGTTCAGCGACATAGCCATTACACTAACTGCTGGTTTTTAAATATGATTTTTAAAAAACTATGTAGTGGGAACCAGCAGTTAGCGTAATGGCTATGTCGCTGGACTCCCACGTAGTCGACCGCGGTTCGTGTCCCGGACCCGGTGGCTTAAAACTCACGCCGGGCGCGTGTGCGTGCGTGCCCAAGATCCCGAGAGGAGAATGGAGGAGAAGGGATTGTGGCGTGACCATCCCCCCTGGGGGGTGATTTCTCGCTTTCTGTCTCTATGTCTCTCTCTGTCTGTCTGGTGAGCGCACGCGCCCTACAGTGAAAATCTCTCCAAAAAAAAAAAACAAAACTATGTAGTTACAATGTTATGAGATTCCAACATTCATATAAAACAATTTATAATTTTTTTTATCAAATGACTACCATTTTTTAATTTTATTTTTTATCAGGGCAGAGATGTGTATGCTTCCCAGAAAGATACACAGAGCAAGAGAAACAGAGAGAGGAAAATGAGAAGGCATTTTAATGCCTCAGTTCCTTCTCCATTTTTCTCTCATATATTTGTATGTGCACATGTGTGTTTTTTTTTTTTTTTTACACTGGACAAATGATTGAGAAGATTCTAACTTTTCATCATTTATCTCAGAATTTTCTGGAGGTTGCACAGTTTTATAATTTTTAATCTTCCTCTTTTAAAAGCCTACCTGATTTTCAAAAATTACCACTTAGGACTACAGATACCTTAGTAAAACACAAACAATAATCAAATATAAAACATAGGGAATTTTATAAAACTGATTAAATCTCATAAAATGTGAAGATTTTACCATGTAATTCACATCTAACCTACGTAGTTCATGCTTTGCAACATTTAAGACATCAAAACACTATGGGAAGCTGAGTCAAAGATTGTAACAAACTCTTTTTTCAATGAAAATATCTCCCTATTTGTTCATTACAGCAGTAGTTTGTTCACTCTCATGAGTCAGTTATGGGTGGGGAAGAGCTTGGTTTGGGACATGCCAGGAAGGAGTGGTCAATATCACCAGCTTGCTGTCCTCCCTCTTTACAAGACAGAATTTATTCAGCTACTTCCCTGGTCTTAAGGTAAAACCTGAGAATCCACTCAACCAAATGACCATATCCTACCTACTGTGTGCCACTGAACAAAGCTGAAATCTGTCAAAATTACTAGCACACCAGCTCAGTCAATGTCTATGAGGAAAAGCTCTCTCATTTTGCAGTATGCAAAGTCAAAAAGAAAATGTCTACTTTTTTCCCATCATATTCATTCATAAAATCTTTAGTTGAAAGTCAGGCCATTTCTGCAATATTATCACTGAGAAACCCTGTTGTAACAGAATTTAAAAGAAACCAAATATATAAGAACCAGCAGAAATTTTCCCATTATTTTGAACTGTCTTTGTGGGTTTCACCCATATCTACAGAGTGGGAGAGGTCAAGCTCTTTCAATATCTGTACTTGAATAGATTTCTCTAGGTCATGCCATTCACGCAGCAATTACTCATTGACTCCAAGTCTGTAACATTTGCAGCTATGCCTTTCAAATCTGCATTGTTCAAGGAACTCCTTTATACAATTTTATCTCATTTCTTTGGCAACATTTTTTCCAAAGATTATTTCTAATAATATATAAATATGTTTTAATTATCTACCATCTAAAAAGTAATAACAAGGACTTCCCTTGACCCTGTATACAATTATAGGTACATTCTCTGTCTCTTCCTCTGAAAACAAATATAGCACTTTGTATTTTATGACTGTGCTTCCTCACTCATCACCAACTTTTCTTATCACAGAAATTCTTAGTTTTAGATAATTGATTGTTTATCCTTTACCCAAAACAATCACCTATTTATTTATCTGTGCTTTAATAACTTTGTAGTAGTGTTGTAAATGATATGTTTCCTTTTTGTCAGATTTTCCTAAAAAAAAAAAAAAAGCATCTTTCTTTTTGTTCTTTAATTATTCCTCATATTATCTTCTCTGGGTCTCAGCTTTTGTCTGGAGGGAGTTCAGAGTTTTGAGGTGTTGAGCCATCATGATTCCGATAGGAGTCTCACAAAGTCATCTGTTAAAGCAGACTGGAACATTTTTCAAAAGGAACCAAATGTCATGTTCAAATATGAGAAGGATAATTAAGAATTGTAAAATAGAGTGCAAAAGAGAACCAATGTTAGAGGGTAGTTAACTGAAAATATCTGAACACTTACAATCTAGCCAGACAAGGGAATCCCAAAAGAAATGCCCTTCAGGAATTTGGCTAATTTTAGAATTTTGGACATTTCTAGTTTTGTCTGTCTGTAGTATTGACCCAGGTTTAGCACGTGGTATTTGTAACTGAGCAGATATAGTGCTGTGCAGCTTAGTTTTATAACTAGGTCAAGGAAGTGACATACAAACCAGGGAAATGACGTAAAAACTCAAACTAGTTGCAGTTGGCATTGGTCTTATGTAGGTGTAATCTAATCAGTTGGTAGTCTGATTGCCTGAAGCTCAGTTTCTAGGTGACCAACATATATTCTTTTTTTTTTTCCTATGTTTTTGCCATCAGCATGTGCACTTGCTTGGGAGAGACAGAGACACAGAGAAGGAAAGGAAGAAATTACCCCCTGGGGTGATGTCACAGAGCAGTCCCTTCTGCTCTAGTCTCCTCTCAGGATTTTGGGCATGCATGCGCATGTGCCTGGCATGAGTTTTAAGCTACTAGGTCAGGAATTCAGACCACGGTCAGCCATGTGAGAGTCCAGTGCCTTAACCACTACACCACCTACTTGTCCCCAAGGTACACTCTTAAGTCATAGTTGCTTGTACATCAACCTAAGGTGTAGTTCTTTATTTAAGGATACTGCTTTGAGGCCAAATTTGTCACTCAAGTAAAAATAGGACAGTATAACTTAGTTTAATGATTCTCTCTTTTGTTCCCCTTTTCTGTCTTGAGAGTTGAAGTTTCAAATCATGGCGATAGGTAGTGATACATTCTTCTACAACCAGTGATTACAATGAACCTGCTTGATCTTGGTAGAAAATTTGCAATTTTACATATCACATTAGCTGGATGACTCATGTTTTATGCTTTTGGTATTTTAATCATAATAAGATTTGATGTACATGTTTGACTGTATACAAATGGTTGAAAACTTTGATCATAACATAATACACAGCACTAAGAAATCAAAATACATTTTTAAACAATAGTTTCCATGGGCCAAACTGATCAAAATCATACAACTTAAAATTTAGGTAAAAGTAGTTTCACAGTATCTAAGGTCAATTGATCATAGTCTTTGTTTGGTGCAAAATGGATCATGGGAAACTAAAGTAATCTGATTGCAAGGGGTGTTTAATTTTATGGTTAATATGGAGACTGTTTAACAGAAATGTGAATGTTAAGAAACCTTAGAACAGCCACACCTACCATGGACTTGTAGGCTATCCATAAACTAGCTGAGAGTCATTTTTGTAAATCCAGGATACATTTTTTTCTCCTGAGCAATTTCCTTAATGTAAATGTTGATCATATACAAGAAATGGTAGCATCAGGTACCTTTTAAATTAAGGTCTCTATCATATTAAAATCAGGGAAAAAACAAGTGCAGCATTTGGTTTCATTCAGCACCATATATAGATCCCTAGCTTCTGCAAAAATATCAAGAGCTCATGATGTTTCACTAAATGCTTTTGCTGAACATAAATGTTCTCATCCAGTTGTTGGAGAGGGCCTCTGCTGCCGTAATCCCTGAGAGGTCTAATTGTCTACAAAGTTCAACATTTTCCCAATTTAGGAGTTATATTTAAGTTTTATAAAACTGTCAGATCATTACCACCAAGAGTGAGTCCCACAAACCCACTGGAACCTTTCCTCAGTGGAAACCAATTAATTCTCATCTATTTTAAGATAGGTGCTAATTTCAGGTACTGACTGCTTTAACCTCTGGTTAAGGAAAGAATTTTCCTGGTTAGCTTTACATTAAGGTCTCCCAAGGTGTGCAGTTTTAGGAGTCTAGGGGCCCTTTTAAGTTGTGAGATGTGGACCCAAAATTTGAGACTGTGAAGCTTTACTGCACAATAGGTGGTGAGAAGAACTTGATATGGTCCTTTCCACCAAGAATCAAGAGTAGTCTTTTCTTGATGTCATTTTTAGAATACTTATTTTCCTGGTTTCAGGTCATGAGGGTCTTGATTGTCCTCAGCTAGTAGATCACACACAACTTTTTTTTTTTTTCCTCTGACAAAAATACACTCTGGCCTAATGCATCTTACCATGTCCTTAATGAAAGAGATTTTTTTCATCATTGGAAATGTTCCTATTGATGTCCCTTAGAAGAAATAACACCTTCAGGAACAGCAGATAGCAGAATGGTTATGTTGCTGGACTCCCACATAGTCAACCACAGTTCGAGTACCAGATCCGGCAGCTTAAACTCATCTGGGCACATGTACGCCTGAGATCTCAAGAGGAGATTGGAGAAGGGATTGCTGTATGACCATTCTCCCTGGGGGGTGATTTCTCGCTTACTGTCTCTGTCTTTCTGGCGAACAAACATGCCCTATAGTAAAAATCTCTCTTAAAAAAAAAAAGATAAGAAATAACACCTTCTAATAACTTTTCAGAATTAATTTTGGCAACCTCAACATTGATTATGAATCATTTTAGCAGTCTTAGAAATCTCTATTCATTTTTATCATTTTGGAAGATCTTGTCTATGCTCTAACAAATTGTGAATGTAACATGGAAGCCTTAAGGACTCAGAGAGGACCAAGAGTTCATCCAGGAGCTCCATGGATCCATTCTTAGATTGGATTTATACTCTCGTTAATACATTAATGTAAATTTTGTTTTACTGAGCCAGGTATATTTTGATGTACATTTTTAAAATAAATCATCATAAGAAAACTGTCTTGGATCAATCTTATGGGCTCATTATATTACAGATCTTAATTTTAATACTGGCTATGAGAGTTTTTCTTTCTTCCTTTTTATTTTGGAGAGGCTTTTTTTTTTTTTTTTTTGCTATAGGGTATGTGGGTGCATACACTGCTATGGGAATTTCTACCTAGTTCAATATGATAAGATTTCTAGAAATTTCATAGATGTATATTAATAATATAGTTATACGGTTATAATTCAGAGATTTAGCACCTCTTGCCATTTGATAAATGCTTCCCATAGAATTTGACATGTCAAGCAAACCCAAAGTGTTCAATTTATTGTTATTTATATAAAGAGAGATATCCCTTTGAGCTGATCTAAGAGCCCATGTAGGGACCAGCAGTTAGCGTAATGGCTATGTCGCTGGACTTCCATGTAGTCGACCGCAGTTCGCGTCCCAGACCTGGTGGCTTAAAACTCACGCCGGGTGCATGTGCATGCATGCCCAAGATCCCGAGAGGAGAATGGAGGAGAAGGGATTGTGGTGTGGCCATCCCCCCTGGGGGGTAATTTCTCGCTTTCTGTCTCTCTGCCTGGCGAGCGCACACGCCCTATAGCAAAAACCTCTAAAAAAATAAATAAAAAGAGCCCATGTGGAAAATCTCAAGGTCAACTCAAAGACAAGGAAAAAGCATTCTATATAATTTGATTTGGGGAAGTTTGTCAAAAATATAAAACACTTAGATGGAATCATAGATTGCAACAAACAAAACTAAGTGACAAAAGATTTTTAAAGGTAGTACAAAAAGTTATAGTTGATTAAACTCTTAACTCTCCTTAGCCTGAATTGTCTTAAGTAATCAAAGATCTAATAAAGAAAACATGAGACCCAGGATATTATCAGGATATTATTTTGGTACAACACAGAATCTGAGTTTTTTAGAGCCAGTTACTTAAAAGGTAAAGTAAACCTGTACAACATTTTTGTGAAGAAAAGACTGATACTATAAGAAAACTTTGGTGCTAGCGCACGGTGTGGTGGTTAAAGCCACTGGATCTCATAGAGCCAACTGTGTAGTTTGAGCCCTGGACCTGGTGACTTGAGAAACACACTGAGCATGTGTGTGTGCACACCAAATTCTTGAAGAGAGGCAGAGATGGAGGAGAAGAGAGTGAGGTGTACCCATTCTCTGTGGGGATGCCTTCTCACTTCCTTTTCTCTCTGGCCAGTGCATATGCCCTCTAGCAAAAATTAAAAAAAAAAAAAAAAAAAAAAAAACCCAAAAAAAAAAAAGAAAGAAAGGAAACTTTCTTGTTTTAGCAGAGAGGACACCATTTTAATTTGACATCTGTATACTTTTGATATTAATGTGTAATTTTTTCTTAGAAAATGTGTAATTTTTTTCTCAACTAAAGGCTGATTTATTAAATAACACTTAATTTTTTAAAGAAAAGATTTCTTTTTCACAAACCTCTCATTCCTCTTCCCATTCTGGAATAAATTCAGTCATTTTACTTTAGAACAAAATTGCTCACTCTCTTCTTAACTGTTTTTTTCTTTAATTAGAAATACATTTTCATAATTGTAACTTCTATTACATCTCTCTTTTACTTGCTGTTTCCTTTCTGTCTTGTTTCCTTTTTTTTATAAATTTACTTTAGAAAATAATCTTAAATATTCCCTGAATTAGAAAAAAAATTCTTTACAAAAGGAAACATTTTATGTCTTTTTTCTGTGTTTTGAGTGCAATGAAAACACAATTTCATTTTAATTTTTTGTATACTTTTAGAATTACATTAGAATTTTTAATTCTTAGTAACCAAAATTTCCAGCAGCAAGCAATTTTGAATTACTATATAGAGACTACTTATTAATATGTATCTTATAGTTTTTAAAAATGTATGCTTTTTTATAGAACAATTTTTCTGATGTTGAACAGGATTTTTATTAATAGACCAGATAACTTTTTGTTCCTATACAATTTAAAAAGCCAAAAGTAGACAAAATAATTTTGATTAATACAAAATGACTCAGACATATTATGGTATCTATTATTTAATTTAAAATTACTTTAAGATATTGTGGTGAGAAAAACAATGTACAGGTACATTCAAGAGACACCTGCCAAGACTATAAGCCTGATACTTCAACCAATGTGACCGACAATTTTAGAAGAGGGATTGTATACTGTTAGAGGGGCTGCTAGCATTCTGAAATGAATTTGATAAACAGTGGAAAATATGTACAAAACTGTCCTGCTTGTAAATATTTTTCAATTTATAACAAGACAAATTATGCTTTCATTTGTTAGGAATATTCTTGTAAAATGGAAATATCCAAAATACTGCAATGCATGCTAACCAAGCAAGTCCATGGTGAGGGAAAAGATCAAATTAATAAGAAAGCAAGTAATGAGTTGAAAATGAATGGACAGATAGCAGTGTGGGTGAATGTGTGTTCCTAAGACAATGTGCTCTGTAGGATGGAACCACATGAGGTCTAGATTTGATTTCAAGTTCAATCTGAAGACCAGACATGGTAATATGTGCCTGTGATCCCTGCAACTCAGGGAATTTGAGACAGTAGGATTAAGATTTGATTAGACATTGTCTTAACATGAATAAATAAAAATAAAATGAAATACTAATCTCTTCTGAAAACACCCTCACAGATACACCTAGAAATAATGTTTTACCAGCTATATGGGTTCTTTAGCTCAGTTAAGTTGCTAATTAAAATTTACCATTATAAGATATAAGTATCATAGCTCAAAAAAGAGAGGGAGAAGTAAGAAAGAAAAAGATGAAAGAAGAAAGGAAGAATGAACGAACCTCTAACAGAGAGTGTTAGCTTATATTTTTTAACTTCGTTGTACATAATTATAGAAGTATCCTTTTTCCTCTCTGTATTTCCGGAGTTTCATTATATTTGCTATTGTTACCATCACAGGATATTACATTATCTCTAGTGAATTAATAAACCATTTTTCTCCCTTTTATTTCAATAGAAACTCATTAAACCTCTTTGCATAGGTTCAGTTTCGAGCATTTTAAAAGGTGGTGTCTATATTATCCCTGAACCAAAGCAGTATAAGCTGCAAATCCTTCCTGAACATGTTGTGACTCTAAGATGTATTTTTGTAATAATCTCTTAGTGCTTTCTAAAAGTAAATATATTCACATATTGATGAAAAATATAAATTAAAGTCAATTTTCATGAATCCAGGTATAAAAGTTTTTATAAGTACAATATAATGCATTGAGAAAATACTACATTCAGATTATAATCATCTCCATTGAAGTATATGTACACTGTGTGAGCCAGCCCATAGCCTGGTGGTTAATGTGACTGGATTCCAAATAACTGAGTGCAAGGTTGAGTCCTGGACCTAGCAGCTTGAGAAACACACTCAGCCCCTTTTTATGCATGCTCCAAACCCTCAAAGGTAGGAGGGATGTAGGAGAAGGAATAGTGGTGTGACAGTTTGCCAGGGGGTGCTTTCTCACTTTCCTTTGTTCTTTGTGTGGCAGGCATGTACACCCCCAGGAAAAAAAATGTTAAAAAAAAAAGAAGAGTTATTGTGTACATGCTGTCCATTGTCTATAAGACAGCTTTGTTTTTTTAAGAAAATGATTGTCATTTGATTTTGTCAGTCTCATTTAATAATATTTTTCAATAATAATCTTTGATTAACGTTTAATGTCAACCTGTCATACACAAAATAAATGTCATTATTTGCAAGTCAAGAAAAAATTGAGGAAATAAGTTTCCTACACTTGAAAAATCTGCAGAATAGTATGGGTGATGAACCAGTAAGCAGGTAATTTCATCAATGCACAATTGCTGTGATGTCTAAAATGGTAAGAAAGTGTAAAGAGATAAAATTCTACCTTTTTAAAGGCTTGAGCAAATTGATGAGTGAATGACTGCTCAGACTGCTTCTATTCCTCCTATTCTCTTTTTCCTGAAGCACCTAAGATTTTCTCTGGTAAAACTACCAATTAATTAGTACACAGCTTTTACTGATATCCCATGTAACTGATATTACACTTATGTCCAGCCTGATTACAAAAAGTTAATTAGTGAGATCTCACATGGCTGACCACAGTTAGAATTTCAGCCCAGGCAGCTGCATGCACACCCAGAATCCCAAGAGGCTGGAGAGAGGGATAGAGAAATGGAGGAGAAGAGATTGTAGCATGACCATGCTCTATTAAGGCATGGTGCTTTCTCTCTGTTTCAATGTCTCTCTGGTGAGTGTACAAAACCTCTGGCAATGGGGAAAAAAGTTATTCAACTTAAATAACAATATTCAGTCGGTAACCATATCAATGATCCATAACTATTGAATACAAGTGGCACTACAATAAACACTCTAAAAAATGGCAGTGCTTCCTAACAAGAAACAGTTTGAAAGACTAAGATCTGAATTCTCAGATGTGGTAGTGACTCTGAAGAATTTATTTAGACCCCATCTGTCAGTTTAGTCTTCTGTGAATAAGGATAATAATCATTCCAATCCAATCCAATTATAGTGTGGATAAAATTAGATATTATTTTGATATTAAAAATAGTTTTGCTTTTTTTATTAGTCATAGTGAACCCTCGATGACAAGGTGTACCAAAATTCCCCACGATGGGACTCTCACTTGTGTAATGAAACCACTTATGTCAGGAACAAGGTACAGGACACTAAAACTGTAAAATGATCATGAATTTGCACACCGCTGACCACAAATTCATCTCAACAAACACAGCCCTTTATAATTATGTGTATTAGGAGATCATTCTTTGCAACTTCAGATGTCTTTGGATAAAAAAAAAAAACTCTATAATATTACAAATTTTGTCTCCTAGAGAAGATAGAGTTGTAGGAAAAAAGTAAACTTTACCCAAAGCTTTAATTAAAAATGTAAAAAAAAAAAAAAAAGGAAATTTAATGTAAATGACAAAATGGTCTTTTATTGGATAACCAGTATCATTCTGGAGTAAATGCTGGCATTTGAGCATAAATTTGAAAGTAATGAGAACCAAAGGACTCAAACAAGTTTTCATAATATGGTGCACCAAAGTGAGGGAACAAAAAAAACTTTTATAGTTCTTAGGAAATGATGGATAATCAGGTTTGTTTAATTGTTAATTTAGATAACTTTTATCATTGAAAAAGGTATCTTAACTCTAACTGTAGTTTCCTTACTATTTGATTCTTTCCTTGAGGGAATTTTTGTTTTGTTTTGTTTTGATTTTGCTTTAGGGCACATGTGCTTATCTGAGAAAGACACAGAGGAACAGAAAACTAAAACTCACACCCCAGGGGAGATGGCTATGCTACAATCCCCTTTCCTCCACTCTCTCCTTGGGAGTTCAGCCCACACAAGTGCCCAGCGTGAGTTTCAAGTCACCAGGTAAGGGACTCAAACCACATTAGGCCTCCTGGGAGTCCAGTGCCTCAACCACCACACCATCTGCTGGCTCCACCATTTGATTTTTAATGAATTTGTTTATGTAGCTTTATGAACACATAGATCTTGCCTTAATGTTTTGGGGGATGGGGAGGGGAGCTAATAGAATTCTGATCAGGAGCATTTCTGAGCAGTCTACAACCTTCCTCATTTCTACTTGCCAGGGCTAGTTTTATGGCGACACCAGTTATTTGATAGATACTTGCTTGGCCAGCCCTTGGTAAAGTCAGGCATCATTGCACATTATAATGCAATTTTACTTTCAATAAAAGGTTAATATTTTTACATCTCTAAATTTCTTTATTTCATTTACTGACTTTTCCAATTCTGCCTACTGTTTTATTTAACAACTTAATAAAACTTGTGAGATTTTTCCTTTGGATAGGCTTTAGGGAATAATTTCTTTGTTCCATTTCCTAAGGAAGAGTTTTATGATCCAATAAGAATTATTGCTAACTTGCATTCATTCTTCAGGGAAAGA
>NW_006159867.1:3611564-3634735 GCF_000334495.1 Tupaia belangeri chinensis | reverse complement strand
AAAGAGCATACAGCCTGGTTTAATATGGAATTTAATTATTGCCCACATTAATATGTGATGACCACTAAGAAAATAAATCATAGAAACAAGAAAACAAAAGGAGCTCATACTTCATTCACCTTAGAGTACACGGAAAGTAGCTCCCTATAAAGTTTCTGTGCCTTTCTTCTGTTTTTATTTTTCATTCTTAATCCCCCTATTCTCACTATTCTAGCTTTATTTTATTTTTTCCTAGGCCACTTTCTCCATTTCTTTTCTTATACCTTGAAAATATGCCTTTGAGAATTCAAACTCTCATTTGATATAGCTTTTAGGTCACTGTTCTAAGTTATATTGAATTTAATCACGGGGTCACTTGAACCAAGTAGTTTGCTGTTTCTAATCTACTAACTGCACATTTTCTCTGAGATTGGATAGGACCAGTCCTATTAGGATTTCTGACACAGAAGGTCAATAATTCTTTATTTCATCCATAATTTTATATTTTATTGTCCTACTCCTCTCAAAAGTTTCACAGTTTTTGTGGAGAAAATGAAATCTCCTATCACTAAACTAGATTGCTATTTTCTTGTCTTCTTTATGTTATCATGGGACTTATTATTCTTTTCTCCTCAATTTCAAGTTTCTCACTTGGTAACTTGTCTTTTATCTCTAACATTTAGATATAATGTTATAATACAATACACATTTGTTTCTAAGTAGCTGGGTTTTTAAATTTTAAATGATCTGACTTAATGTCACCAGACTTTCATGAAAATGTTAAGATTATAATCAATTTACCTTGTATGCTTTATCGTGTATTTTGATATTGTAAAAGTTATAAGCAATGCCATTCTTAAATGATAATTTGAGTAATTCTATAAAAGTGGAAAGAACTTTAAGTAAAATTAATCAATAACAAAGCCTTTTTCAAGTTACATATGTATAATTAATTGACAGTGCTCAATTTCTTACATGTATTTTAAAAGAAAAGGATAGATATTGGATTGTCAGAAAAGTCATGAAACATGTTGCATAGATAAACATAAAAAAAATACATCATGACAACCCAACAGTTCATGAATATAATTTGGAAAATATTCCTTCCAATCAAAGCTAGGAAGGTATACCAAATATTCTGTCAGAATTTTGTGTGATCTCTGGGCCTGTTGGGTTTATCAATAACTGATGATACATTCAGGTGTTGTATAGTTCTCCAGCTGCTTAGTACATTGCAGTAGGTCCTTACAACAAGCTAGTTAGGAAAGTTATATAATGTATATATATCCTATCATAGAATTAATTTTTTGACCATTTCTTAGTGAAAGGCATTTACTTTATTACCAGGGTTTTGTGATTACCACTAATATTCCAGTAAGTACCCTTGTAGTAATATTCTCTTATTACTGCTTACTTTCTTTTCCTATTTTTTTTTGGGGGGGTGGGGGGGAGGGTAGAGATTTTTGCTATAGGGCACGTGCGGTCACCAGAAATACAGACAGAGAGAAAGAAAACAAGAAATCACCCCCCTAAGGGGGATGGCCACGCCACAATCCCTTCTCCTCCATTCTCCTCTTGGGATCTTGGGCATACACGCACATGCATCCAGTGTGTGAGTTTAAGTCACCAGGTCTGGGATTCAAACCAAGTCCACTACATGGGAGTCCGGCAATGTAGCCATTGCAATATCTGCTGGTCCCAACTGTTTTCTTTATAAAGGATGCATTTCCAAAACCTCTGTAATCAGTTGTGTTCTATATACTGAAACAAATACATGGAAACTGAAATGAAAAATATATCACTTACCATCACTGAAAGCAAAATGAACTATTCAGGTGTAAATCTGACAAATCATGTGCTCGGCACGTATACTTTTCATTATTGATGAAAAGAAAATCAAAGAAGACCTAAAAAATGCATTTAATTTTATAAAAAGTTTAATTTAAAAAAATCAAGAAGATCAGAATCAATATGATAGAATAAGAAAAATATACATGGAAGGTAAACATAAAAATATCTCACAAATGCAGATCTATTGCAATAGCTAGGATAATCATAGTTTCTGAGGTCAAATAACATATATCCAAAATAATATGTTTGTGTTTTTGAACAAGAAAATAGAACTTTAAAAAATTCCTACACAAAACACAACCTTTTCTTTGGAAATTAAAGGAAAAAACAATTTTAAGTATCCATAAGGTGCTTACCATGTCTCAAGAAAATAATTATGATAGAAAAATACAAAGCCTATGTTGGTGTAGCTATTGAACTCAAGACTTAAAACAAATACTTACTTCCTAGCCAGAAGAATCATATTACATGTATAAGCAAAGGAGAAAATAAGTTACTGCTTGGCTTTTCCTATCTAAAATTGTACACTATAAAAAGTTAGCACCCACAAATTAGTGATAGAAAAATTAAGGGTTCAATAAAAAAAGAGAGGTCATTTTTTGAGAAAGCAAAAACAAAACAAAATAGACCTACCACAGCAACAAACACGAAGACATTCTGAAATACATAAGGACTTAGAGAGCAAAGCAACATCCATATGAGTTACCACCAGTTCTCCTTGGAGAAACAGACATGAAACAAGAAATTAATTAAAAGAAAACTTTGTGATAAGAAAATTGTAGAGGAACTGACAATTGTGGCCATAAAATCAGTTTAACATATAATTAAGAGTGTAGTACTAGATATTTTAGGTACAGTACATCAACTGAGTGTTAAAATACTCAAAAAAATCCACTTTTTAAAAGATGAACATTTTTATTAATTCTGTGTAAACTTTAAATGTGAATATTGTATGTGAGATATAGTATAGAAACTGAAAACAGGATGGACATTTCTCAGACACAAGAATCCCAGTCTAACTCTTTTCTGACCATTTATTTTGTCATTACTTGTTTTAGTTATTTTCTTAGTAGCTGCTCCAGAGTGTACAACATATACCTTAATTTATCACAATCTACTTCAGATTTATAGTAACTTAATTCCAAGGAGATGCAGAAATGCTACTCATATATAATCATACTCCCTGTTCTGCCTTTCAAGGGCTATTTTTGCTTATGTATATATGCATGTCTATGTGTATGCATATTACATCACAATTACATAATGTATGCCAGTGTATGTGTGTGTATGTATATTTATGTGTACATATATGTGTGTGTGTGTGTATATATATACACACACACGTATAGAGTCAGAAAAATCATGACTCATTTTTCCATAGAAAAATAAATCACGACTTTTCTAACAACTATACATAGTATATATGTAGAGTGTGTGTATATATCCCTCTGGGCCAGGAGGGTAGCCTCTGTTCTTCTTGCCTTGACTTTCCTTGCTTCCCTGCCTCTCCAGATATGGTTTTTCTACCTATGAATGACAACAGGGCGTGGAGGCTCTCATACCTGGGTCCATGGGGTAAGGGGCTGGGTGGATCAAAGGAGCACATGACCTCTTAGCTATACCTACCAATAATTTAGACTCTTCACTTGTCTTAATAGTTGAAGAAAATGAGAAATTCTGGTGGTCTTTTCCTTCTAGAGATACACAAAAAGCCTGAACTGTTGTGCAGATCCAGTACGTGGGCTGTCATTTTCAATCTCTGACATTCCTATAGTACGTGAAGTACCATCAGCCTGACCTGCTGAGGGTGTTTTCTAGTCCACACTACTGCTAACAACACAAAATTTCTGAGTAGGAGTAATTTCAGAACATAGAGATTTATTCAGATCTTGGCTTGATGTGATCCAGAGGTTGCATCTAGTAAGAGGCCAGGCTGGTGGATCCCAGTGCCACAGAGGGCATCGCATTATGAGAAAAAAAGGAGTGTGCATCTTTGTGTTCGTTCGTGTGTCTCGGTTCTGATCTCACCTCCCCCTGTACAGCACCAGAATTCAATCGTAGGGTTCCTACCCTAATCGGTAATCAACCCCGAAGCCCTCTTACTACCTTCATAATGCAACCAAGTTCCAAAATCCAAAGTTTGAGGTGGCATCCTTACTGTAGCAGGGAAAAAGAGGAGGATTAGAAATGGAGGCTGTGGTGGGTCAAATGTCACAGACCGTCCTCGGTGTTATTGCTGAGTTTTAGTAGATTTCCTTGAAGAAACACTTAATTTGCTATATGCCTTTGGGGCAATTTCCAGAGATCCATGATGGTTGTTTTTAGTTTCCCTCCCCGCCCCCATCCCTCCTCTTCCTTCCTCTCTTTTTTAGTAGTTCTTGTCAGTTTGGCTTATTTTACTGGGGAAAGAGCACCCTGAGATACCACTATCATCCTGAAAGTGGAATTCAATTTTTTTTTTTTAATAAAGGAAAGCAAAACTGAAACAGAATCTGTACTAATTGCAAAATGATCCAGGAGAGCACCATAAATTTTCAGAGCCTATAAAATATACTCAATAAGAGCATTACTGACAGGGTCATTCTTCAACACAGCTTTACCAAGGCAGTAGAACTGCTTCCTACTCTCCTGCACTCTGTTTTATATTCATTAAATAGCATTTCTGCATATTCTGATATGCGTACACTCTTTTCTTTAATCCGAGTTTGTTGAAATGCCTTATCTATTATTCACAACTAATTGAATCTTGCTCTACTGCACATCATGAAAGATTCTAAGTTTGGCATTCTACATTAAAAACATTGTCATGTAGACAAGTTTCCTTGGCATTAAAAAGGAAGAATTATACACATTAAAAAATAACTTGATAGCCAGTTCTGAAGAGGTTTCAGTATATTTGTATGAAGTAGTTTTCAGTTGAGAAGAATAGCCTTCCCTCCAAATTATTTACACATAAATCGATATTTAAAGTAGAAAAGTGAAAGTGTACAATAATTTGAAAACTAAGTGCCCACTTCTATTAAGGAGTGAAGAACTTCTGGCTGATTAAGCTATAAAAACTGGAAAACATGAACAATATCCATTTGGTTACAAAAATACGTTTAAAAATTCTTCAACAAATAATAGCCCACATACAATTTGCATAAAATCATGACAGCAAAAAAAAAAAAATGTACTTCAGTCAGTGGTTTAAGAACCCTAATAAAGCGAATAAGTAGTGAAGGGCTGAGGATACCTAACTTTGAAATAGGTGGAGACAGTATGAACTTCATAGGACTACTGCAGAATTCGCTAAAGCTGAAGACAATCTGGAATCTGTCCCTTAAAAGGTGGATGTTGGTTTCAGACTTAATGCTTACCTAGCTAGCTACTTGACAGATATGGCTTTCTTTACCCCCACAACTGCCAACCCATACGTAGCCCCCTGTGTATTTCACTGCCCCCCAACTGCCAGCCTGTATGTAGTGCCCTGTGTATTTCACCATGTTAAGCCCCCCATCCTCAGAATAGGTTGGGGTTTTTGTTGTTGTTATTGTTTTTAATGACTGGAGCCCTACAAATACGCACCATCGATGGGACATGGATTCAGAACTCAGGGAGAGTCTCTTAAATAACTAGCCCCCACCCCGTTTCCAAAAAGATAAAGGAATTGAGCTATGTAAGTAAGAAACCAAAGGGAGTAAGTTCATATGTAGTTGGAAAACAATCAGTAAGAAGTTTCTCATGGGTAAATGTGATATCTAACAGCCTTTAAAAAATAGATACGATTTTTTTCTAAATCTTCATGTTTTTATAGTAATGTAAACTAAAATCTAAGTCTAGAATTCCATCCAAATAACATGTGAACCTTAACGTAGTATGGATGAGACTCAAGGTATGAGTCATCTTGAGGTAGATTCCCGCTCCATCTGTAAAGCTGTGAAGTTGTACAAGTTATATGCTTGCAAGATACAATGGTAGGCAAGATCTATGTTGACATGTCCACTCCGGAAGGAAGAACTTAGAAGGGAGAAAGGGATGACAGAATCAACGCAAGTCCAGAACCTAGGAAGACAAAGTACATTATCTCTTAAGGCTCAGCGGTTATGTTCTTTGGTTTGATTCTCTGCCCTCCCGCCCCCCTGGTATGACTGAGTCATCCCTGTGTCCCAGTGTGAGAACTGTTTCCACAACTGTGCCAGGGGACTCTGTCCCCGAGGTTCCAGGGGAGGTATCCTTGCCTGTGGAAACACGGTGGTAACCCTGAGGAGCAGCTGTGATGATTTCTGAATCACCTTTCAGGTCATCCTTCCCTTTTCTTGAAAATGGTACACCATTACAGCCAAATAGCCCTACTGTCTCGTTCTACGGACTCTTATCTGAAAAAAAAAAAAAAAAAAAAAAAAAAGGAAAAGAAAAGAAAATGCAGTTCTTTATTTTGTCTCTAAAACTTTCTTTTAACTTGTTCCATGTCTGTTCCTTTGGAACTCGACTGATAGCATCTCTGCAGCTATGATATTGTTTGTATTCCTGGTTTCTGCTAAGATCATTGATTAAATCTGTGGTTCAGAGAGATTAGCATAATGGCTATGTCGCTGGACTCCCACGTGGTCGACCGCGGTTCGCGTCTGGACGCGGTGGCTTAAAACTAACGGCTGGGCGCGTGTGCGTGTGTGCCCAAGATCCCGAGAGGAGAATGGAGGAGAGGAGATTGTGGCGTGGCCATCCCCCCTGGGGGGTGATTTCTCGCTTTCTGTCTCTATGTCTCTGTCTGTCTGGCGAGCGCACGCACCCTATAGCGAAAAAAACTCTCAAAAAACAAAAAACAAACAAACAAAAATCTGTGGTTCAGGGCCCAGAAGCTGGCATAGTGGTTAAGGTGCTGAACTCCCACAGAACTGACCATTGTTTGAGTCCCTGACCTAGTGGATTGAAACTCACACCAGGTGTGTGTGTGTGTGTGTGTGTGTGTGTGCGTGTGCATGCCCAAATCCGAAGAGAATGGAGGAGATAGGATGCAGCATGGCCATCACCCCTGGGTGATTTCTCGGTTTCTGTCTCTGTCTGTCTCTGTGTCTCCAGTGAGCATACCTATCCTTTAGCAAAAATCTCACAAATAGCAAATAAACATATCCCTCCACTAAAAATCCAATTATGTTGCTTCTAATTTCTTTCAACAAAATACTAACATGCAATTCAACCAAGGTCTTTGCCATTTTATGACAAGAATAATGTTCTCTTCACTTTCCAATATGAAGTTTGTTCTTCACGACCATCTGATACCTCAGCAGAATTGCCTTTAGCTTTTATATTTCCACTCACATTCTGTTCATAATGATATGTGTGCTCTAAAACTGTAGAAGCTTTCCCTATAACTCTTCTTTTTCTTCATGAGCCCTCACAAGAACGGTCTTTAATGTCCATATTCCTACCAACAGTCTCTAGGCTTTCTCCAGCACGTACTTTGAAACTCTTTCACCTGCTACCTATCACAGTTTCAAAGCCATTTTTACATCTTAAGGGCTTCTTACAGTAGCTCCCCATTTCTGAGTACCAAATTCTGTATTAGTTTACTCAGACTGTCATATCGAAATACCCCGGAACTGTGACTTAATCTACAGAATTCATTTGCTGACGGTGTTGGAGGATAGAAAGCCCAACAACGGAGTCTAACAGGTTTCAGCTCCTGGTGCCTGCTCTTTCTGTGCCTTGCACATGTCTGCTTTGCCCTCTTGTGACCTATTCTCTGATCTCCTTTCTTAAGACTAGAGGCTGATTGGATCAGGACCCTATTCTTGTCTCCCCATTTAACCTTAACTACCTTCTAAAGACCCTATCTCCAAATACAGTCACATTGGGAAACAGGGCTTCAACATACAAATCTGGAATGACACATTTTAGTCCTTACCTTTTGTCTGATTATCTTTTTCTAAAGTTCACTGGTTCATTCCTGAGACTTTTGCACAGGAATTTCTGTTCTGGTAAACCATGATTGCTGGTATTCGTCTGTCTATCTGTCCAGTTTTGGAGGCAGTAGTTTGCCCTATTGCTTTTTTTAGTTTAGTTTTGTTTTTGTTTCCAGGATTTTTCCTACTGTTCAAATGAAGGAAAGACTTCCCAAATTCCTTCCATATCAATCTGGAAACCAAAGGAAAAGCAGTCCAGAGTGGTCTGTGGAATACAAGGTCTATTTAAATATCAAAGGCCTGAACAAAGCATAGGAGACTTGGGCTGTGCCCCACCTCTATCAGGCTTACTGCACAAAAGGCATGTTTTAGTTTACAGTAAACAAATTTAATACTGCCCAAGACTGTGGGTTTATAGAGTGACCTCCCCCGCAACACACACACACACCCTTTCTTCATCCAAGAATTCTGCAGTTCATGATGTGAAGAATAGTTATAGCTAGTCTGTGTCCTGCATTATTTTAAACAGACCGGTGTGACTCCTTAGGAAGAACTCTTCTTGCTCTTCTCTGCCACAAAAGCTAGCTTTCTCAGCCACAGCTTTAATGAATACATTTCTGGGCAACCAGGAAGTCTGCATCACCAGGGTGGCTTGCCTTGGCTCAATTAAATCACTTTATTTTAAGACAGGAGTTTATTATAAGACAGGAGTTAGGGATAATAAACAGACAGGGTAAAGGCCTAAGATAGAGACACAGTAAGCTTTACCCAAGATGGAGTCACAACTGCTAAGTTCTCACAAGGAGCTGGCTACATTAGGACTTAAAACAGCTATAGCTAAGGGCAACTGTTTCATTTGCTAAGTACTCTAACAAAAGGTCCATATCGCTATGGTCTGCTGACCCCCAAAACAATGGGTAATAAATTACCAAGGGTACTATGTAACTATTTTCTGAAACCTACTTCCTTATCAGGCAGCCAGACCATTGCTGGGACTGCTAGATAAAGGCCCTTCTCCTCAACTCCTCTTTGGCAACCCATCTGGGACTGCCCCTTGCTCGGGTGCTCTTCTTTCCTGACTTTAATGCAGTCCTGCTCTGCTTCTCAGAGCGTCCATGTCTCTAATTCTTCAGAAGCGTGAGACAGAACCCAGTCACCTGGAGGTCTGAATCCGACATTGACATTGGGCCTGATCACCCCAATATCCCATGTCATTATCACTCAGCCTTTATTTCAGGTTGACAAAAACAGAAGTGTAAATAAGACTTTAATGAGTATAAATGTTACATCACTGGTAGTGGAAAGATTATTACAAATTTAGTAAGCATTAAAAATATGTTCATGGTGCCTAGTATGTAACAAGACTCTTCTAAGAACTTTGTATTCCTTAACAAACCTTCAAAACACTCATTTAAACAATGAATGCACAACAGAGAAAAGCACAAGAAAAGAAAGATATCCAAAGTTTTCACCAGCAATAAAAGACAGTATTTATGCTTAAGGCAAGAACCAAATTGGGGGATAATATTTTAAGTGTACTGGAAACATTGAAATCACAAAGAAAGAAAATGTTTTTTAAGAAGATAATGTTATTAACTGAAAGATAACTATATATTTATAGGATACAATGTAATTTTGATGTCTATGCATCTGTGGGATGATTAAATCAAGACAATTTGCAGATCTATCACCTTATATACTTATTATTATCTTTTGTAATGAGAGCATTTGAAATTAACTTTTAGTGATTTTGAAATTGCAATATATGGTTAATAACTATAGCCACCATGCTACATACTCGACCTCACTGCCTCTTCCCTCCTAGCTCTTTGAATTGAAATGTTGTACTCTTTAATCTTCCTTCCTCTGTATCAGTCTCCCACCTCTGCCTCTGGTGACCACCATTCTGGTCTTTGCTTTTCTGAGTTTGACTTTTTAGATTCCATTGATAAAAGAGATCATGGATGTTGGTCTTCCCTGTCTGGTTTGTTTCACCTAGAGTAGTGTGTCCTCTAGGTTCTCCATATCAGGAAAACTACAGAATTCCCTCCATCTCCAAAGCTGAATAGTATCCATTATGTACATATACCACACTGTCATTTATTTTAGAAACAAATGAAAAAGTCTGGCATCAGTCTCTAAGACAAAACAATCATTATGCCTCTTTTCAGTGATGCCTGTATGATTTGAATGTGAAATAGCACAGCAGAACAAAGGGTTACGTTACCATTACTATTGCTGTACACATGCAATTGTTCTTACTACTACTAAGGATATTGGTATCAGTCAATATTTCTAGATGTTTTCTATGTGCCAGTCATTGTCCTAAAACTTTATACATGCTAGCTTATTTTATTCTTCAATAAAACCTTTGGAGCAATTACATATATTTTATGTGTGTGTATATATGTATATATATATACACACACACACATAGATATATATATCTATCTTTGAGCATGAGACAGAGAGGTTGCTCAAGAGACAGACAGGGAACTGAAACAAGGAGGAAGAGGCCATGCATAATCCCTTCTTCAGGAGCAATATTCCTCCCGACTCAAATCAGCAAGGATAGGAAATACGGATTTAGTTGTACTGATAGCATCTAAAGGAGTGACTGGCACTTACCTCATGTTTACTACATACTGGCTAATAAAGAATCCACTCTGTATGATGCAGATTGCACCTAAGACTTTAGGCTAGTGTTTCATTTTTTTAAAAAACAGATAACCCTTTTGAGAGAAATGAAGGCATTTGCTGCATAGTGCTATCAATGTATCAGAATACAGAACCAATTCTCTCTGCCGTAAGAAACATTTAAGAGTGTCTCTCTAACAGACTTCGTGGTCTTGTATATTTATATGATTTTGCCATTTTGAAAGGTAGAGTGTATATTTTAATATTTAGGACTACATGTTTTATTAATATTAAAGATATTTCAATTTTTAAAATTTCTATTGGCTCTGTGTATTTATTTTTCTATGAAATGTCTGTCCTAGTTCTTTATTTTTCCAGGTGATTATTTAAAGGATTGAATAAGTTAACTTTGCAATTTGCTATTTTGGTTTTTGATATACCATTGGCATTTTCAGTTATATATATTAATTCAAATCATTCTGGTTAAAATCAGCTTTTGCTCATTCTAATAATTGTGAGAAGGCTAAAAATGCTTGTGCACTTTTTATAAAACACATTATTAGTTTTCTTCTGTCCTAAACATGTTAAATGAAGTCTAGATTTTTATCAAAAATAATTAGAATGAACCCAGTAAACATTGCTACAACTCTGAAAGCCTCTAAAAGGAAGACCATTTTAAATCACATAAAGAGAAAGCTTTAGTAATACTAACCAAATAAACAACAAAGTTCACAGCATAGGGGTGGTGGGGAACAAGTTTCCTCTAACATAGTATTTTAATATTCTTGCCATTATTAGTCTTTTTCTCACAGAAAAATTTTGAACAAAATGCCTTAACTAGACATATCTGCCAATAAAATTGACAAGATAGTTGCAGAAAAGCTTTCAACTCCATTGCAAAAGCAATTTATATTCAGTTTATTCTCATGTATAGTTAAAGAATAACATTGGGATTTAGCTTCTTTCTTCAAAGTAGTTTAAGAATAAATTTCACCAACGTTGATTTAGTCAGTAGAGTAAAAATATACTCCTTATGACACTTTTCTCAGTGTAGTACAAGTTTTACATTATAGCAGGAATAAAATAAAATGAAATCCATGGAACCAGCAGATGATATAATGGTTATGCCTGGACTCCCACATAGTCGTTCATGGTTCGAGTCCTGAACTCAGTGGCTAAACTCACACCAGGCATGTGTGTGTGCATGCCCAAGATCCCAAGAGGAGAATGGATGAGAAGGGATTGTGGTATGGCCATTGCCCCGGGTGGGGGTGGATTTCTTGCTCTCTCTCTCTCTCTCTTTCCGGTGAGCATATGCATCCTATAGCAAAAATCTCTCTCTAAAAAAAAAAAAAAAAAAAAAAAAAAAAAAAAAAAAAATTGTACCCATACCTTTTCTACAAAATTCTTTTGGTATTATACCCGAATAAATTAAAAAATAATACCTCAATTTAAACAATTAAGTCACAAAAATACTAACAAATTTATCCACGTTTGTGTCACAAATAGGCAATAACATCTTCTTGCTGTGACTCCCACCTTGCACTAGAGAATGAGAACAAAGCTTTATAGATAGGAAAATGGAGCTCATGAGTCTTCAGTTCTGTTAACAGAACAAAGCACCATCCAGACTATTTGATGAAACAAGTGGACACCAGAGCTTTGCAAGGTTGACATGTAAAATTTAATCATCACAATTTCAGCATGTAATAACTTACATCATTTAACTAAAGCAAAAATTAGGTATTATATATCACAGTTTTAAGCATCACATATTCTAGGTGTGTTTGAGTAATTGAAAATATATAAGGCAAAGAAAAAAAGGATCCAAACTATCCAACAAGTGGAAAATAGTGAGTTAAAAGGAGATTGAATTTCTAGGGACTAAATAATAAGAGGGGTGGTATAAATACTTAAAGCCAAATTAAGCACTATATCAGATATTTAAATTATTTTCCTGTGGAAATTAAATAAAATGAACTAATTAATAAATAAACTCACCAGCTTTGGACAATAAAAAACGAAAACGGGAGTTTTCTATTGAAAACTCAGTGAAAATAATATATTCCTAGTCTGGACAATTGACTTGCAAAACTAATTAATATTCACTATATTATAAATAATTTTTCATTGTCATAACTCACATTCTCATGCAAAATTCTCAGGTGAACTGATTTCATTTAAAAAGTCTTCAAGTAATCCCCAACCCAAACCACATTTGAAACGGAATTAATTAAGAAGATGCAATGATATTTTATGTAATTCAGGGATTGTCTTGTACACCTCTGTGTGGGAAAACTCTGCACTGGAAATATTATCATGGTTTTAATATAAACAGATTCCACTCTTGATGAGTAATTTGAATCCATTTATGAGAGAATCTTTTAAAACTTCACAGATTTGAGCTCTCAAATACCTATAGCTGAGACAAGTATTTGTCTTGTTGGAAAAAACCCTGTCCCTCATGTTTTCCTGTTGCATCTCTATCAAACCAGCAAAACACCATTCATTTTCCTCTTTCTATTGTTGGTCAGGAACAGTTTAGACTGAAACAGATTACTTGAGGGACAGGCAGACATTTCGAGTGGCATTAAAACTTGACTATCTTTCAAAAGCTTTTTAAAAGTATGCTGTATGAATAATTTAAAGGTGATTTCGGTTTTAAATTAGATGTGCGATTATTGTAGTATTTTCATGAGTGACCAGAAAAATCATCTCAATATAAATTAAAACCAGGTAAACATAAACTACAGTGCATTTATAAACAAACCGTTGGAGTTTTTATTTTTGCTGTTACTGTAGTTATTGTTTTATTAGCTTTGTACTAACCTCCCATTTAAATGAAAATTATAAGGAGTGTATCTTGCCCTTTCCCTTGGTTTCATGACGTTGAACATGCTATTTATTTTTCATTGATAATTCTAAATTTATTCCAAAAGAAAAAGGGTAATGGTAGCAACGTGTGTGTTGTTAAATTACTCTTGTTGTAACCAGATAAAACATGCAGCAAAGAATATAGGCAGTGGATATTTTAGTCAAAAATATTTAAATTTTTTTTCAACTTGTTTGTATATTTAAACGTTTCTATACGTATTATTTTTCTTTATCCTATTTTAAATGTCAGTTATAAAATATATCCCACTCTGTAGCTCTAGTAAAATGGTGAGGTACATTTTTTTTTTTATTATTTCATAAGAAAGAAACATGACACATTTGTTGATACTGAACACTTTTTCCAAGAAAAACTTGTGTTATTATTGATAGAGCCTTCACTTCGTAAAACCAGATAGTCAAATTAAGTGTGAACTGCGACTATTTAATTTAAGCTTAATTATTTGACTGTGAAATTAACTATTCTCAGAATATAATTAAAATAAACATTGAAATAATGTATAAGCTTGCTTTTGAAACTTTTTCTGCTGTAACATTAATCACAACCCATTTCAAATACCTATAGCTGAGACAAGTATTTGTCTTGTTGGAAAAAACCCTGTCCCTCATGTTTTCCTGTTGCATCTCTATCAAACCAGCAAAACACCATTCATTTTCCTCTTTCTATTGTTGGTCAGGAACAGTTTAGACTGAAACAGATTACTTGAGGGACAGGCAGACATTTCGAGTGGCATTAAAACTTGACTATCTTTCAAAAGCTTTTTAAAAGTATGCTGTATGAATAATTTAAAGGTGATTTCGGTTTTAAATTAGATGTGCGATTATTGTAGTATTTTCATGAGTGACCAGAAAAATCATCTCAATATAAATTAAAACCAGGTAAACATAAACTACAGTGCATTTATAAACAAACCGTTGGAGTTTTTATTTTTGCTGTTACTGTAGTTATTGTTTTATTAGCTTTGTACTAACCTCCCATTTAAATGAAAATTATAAGGAGTGTATCTTGCCCTTTCCCTTGGTTTCATGACGTTGAACATGCTATTTATTTTTCATTGATAATTCTAAATTTATTCCAAAAGAAAAAGGGTAATGGTAGCAACGTGTGTGTTGTTAAATTACTCTTGTTGTAACCAGATAAAACATGCAGCAAAGAATATAGGCAGTGGATATTTTAGTCAAAAATATTTAAAATTTTTTTTCAACTTGTTTGTATATTTAAACGTTTCTATACGTATTATTTTTCTTTATCCTATTTTAAATGTCAGTTATAAAATATATCCCACTCTGTAGCTCTAGTAAAATGGTGAGGTACATTTTTTTTTTTATTATTTCATAAGAAAGAAACATGACACATTTGTTGATACTGAACACTTTTTCCAAGAAAAACTTGTGTTATTATTGATAGAGCCTTCACTTCGTAAAACCAGATAGTCAAATTAAGTGTGAACTGCGACTATTTAATTTAAGCTTAATTATTTGACTGTGAAATTAACTATTCTCAGAATATAATTAAAATAAACATTGAAATAATGTATAAGCTTGCTTTTGAAACTTTTTCTGCTGTAACATTAATCACAACCCATTTTTTATTACACTTACAAACAGTATTGTACTGAGTGACATTAAATGGAATTAAAGAGCAGAATCTCTCTGAATAAACAAAGTTGACATGTATTTCCATACTTGGATTCTTTGCATTGAAGTATTCAGAGGTCAATATTGGGTTTTGCAGATTATTTAAAATTATGATATACACACTCCTGAGGGATAAGAGACTCTCAGGATGATACAAATGCATAGAGAACTGGATGGGAAGACAGTCTATTTCTTGCATTCCATGTAGACTTTTTTTTTCTAAAGGTGACTTTCCTGTATTTGCACGCATAGACACAGTTCACTGAGCATCTCCCTCTGATTTGAGGTCTACTTCCCTATCACTTCCCAACTTTACCAGCAGATGGCATAGTGATTACCTCGCTGGACTCACACATAACTGACCATGATTGGAGTCCAGGAACAGGTGGCTTCAAACTCACACCAGGCACTTGTGTATGCATGTGCATTCCAGGATCTCTGGAGGAGAAGGGAGAAGGGACTGAGGTGTGGCCATCCCACCTGGGGCGGTGGTTATTTCATTGTCTCTCTCTCTGGAGAGTGTATGCTCCCTATGGTAAAAACTTCTAGAAAAGAAAAGCATACCTCTCATACGAATTCTTCATGGTATGTATTTCTGGGATGTAAAAATACAAACCTACTAAAGAACAGTTTAAAATATTTATAGCTGTGGATCTTCCTTCATTCTAGCCATAACAAATTTCTCTCTTTCTTTCTCTTTATCATCTGTAGATATTAAGGACCAAGAAACATTGTATTGTCCCATGAACAAATATGTTGCTACATTTGTTTTGGGGAGTGATGACAGCTTCTATTTGATGACCTCATCTCTTCTATGCTGTGGTGGTCACATCCAAGGAGAGTCCCATGAAAGAAAGCAGAGAACAGAGGTAAGAAATATTGCAGGGACTGAGTCCCATGAAAGAAAGCAAAGAGAACACAGGTAAGAAATACTGCAGGGACAAGCACCTTATTACATTTAGGTAACAAAGCTGTGGTAAGGTCGTAGCCTTTCCTATCTGTCTCAGAAGTAGAAATCCAGATCCTGAGAGCTGTCACAGAATCATGCATTATTGACATGTTTTTCTGGATTGAAAATTGAGGCCTGACTTTTTGGATATAAACTCAGTCTCATTGGGTTGATTTGTCTAACATGGAATTATTGCTTTACAATTAGGTTATAGGGTACACATTTTCTCCAAAATTGTGTTTGCTAAGCCTCACTTCTAAACATCTGAGGAAAGCATATTTAAATATATTGGCAAAGATGTTTTCAAATGAAACGTACCTTAAAGCCAGTCCTGTAGCATGGTGGTGAAGTGCTATGCTTAGAAAACTGTATCCCACATGGTGAACTGTGGTTCAAATCTCTGCCCTGGCAACTTGGAGAATGCCAGGCACACATGGATATGTTCCTGATGAGGAGGAGAAATGGAGGAAATAACATTGTGTTGTAAGCACACCCCATTTGGGTGTTTTGTTTTGTTTTCTATCACTCTCTCTCTCTCCCTCAGGCAATTTAAAAAAACATCTTAATTTACCTCATTTTAGAGCATCTTGATGCTTCAATGTTACAATGAATCTTCCTAAAACAGGTACATGTATATAAATGGACTTTCTGAGATGTTGTATTTTAGGTAATGGTTTTTCCTCCAAAGGTTCATGTTTTGGAATTTTGGACTTAATGGGATGTCATCAAATCATGGTGGTTGGTTCATAGAGGCATTGGCCTCATGAATGGATTAATACTGTCTTGTGAGAAAACTCAGTGACTTCTAGCTTTTGTGAGAGGTGTTAGTTCGTAAAAGAGCATGTGTTCATAGCTTTCTCTCTTCTTGTCTCTTTGTGCACCTACCAGTCTTTCTGTGTCTGTTGGCCATGTGGAAAGCTGACCTAATGTCAGTCCTATGCCAATGGAGTTTCCAAAAAGTCACTAAAATCATGAGTCAAATAAACCTCTTTTTCTCTATAAATTACCTAGTCTCAGGTATTTTGGTTAGCAATGGCTTAGTAATTTCAACAGATGAAGTCACATGCAATTTTGAAACTTAAAAGTAGCAATAAGATGAATGTTATCTCTTCTGTATTGACTGTTATATGTTTGGTGTATCTTTTGAACTGCTGTCTCATGCAGGTCATTTCAGCTGACCGTCTTTGTATTTATGTACTTACACCTGAGTTACTACTATATTATCCTCATTTTACAAGATGAATATCTTCACAGCAAAAAATATTGCCTTTAATATATAAATCCTGCCTCTCCCATCACTATTATATTTAGTTAGTTAGTTAGTTTTTAATTATCTATTTCCCCACCAGGATTATGTAAACATATATACCTTATTTCATATGACAGAAATTTTAGAGATACACAATGTTCCAGAGAGTTCCTGTGTCTGAAATATGATGAGAACAAACCATAAATGTGGCCAAAATATTACAAATTAACTAGATAAGACCAAAGTGGAGCCTTGCATTCTTATTTTACAAAGCCTTCATTCCATCTCTTGAATTCATGTGGTCCTACCTTCCTCCCTCGTGTTAGGAACCTGTGTGACAGGAGGTCATAAAAAGTGGTGATTAAGAGTATAGAATTATGGAGGCCAGAAGCTGGTGTTGTGGTTCATGTGCTGGACTTTTACATGACTGACTGTGGTTCAAATTCTGGACCTAGCAGCTTGAAAACCATGCTAAGTACATGTGCACGCATCCCCAAAATTCCAAGAGGAAAATGGGGGAGAATATTACAGTGTGGCCATCTTCCCTGAGAGGCAATTTCTCACTTTTTCTCTCTTTGTCTCTCTCCAGCGAGTGTACATGCCCTATGGCTAACAAAAAAATAAATAAATAAAATTAAATTAAAATTAACAAAAAGAAAAAGAAAAAGAAAAGAAAAGAAGTGTAGAATTTTGGGCCTTCCCATAGCTGGATGGTTAAGGCAGCTTAAGGTGGTTAAGTACCCCAAATGGGGGACCAGCAGATGGCGTAGTGGTTATATCACTGCACTCACATATGGCTGACCATGGTTTGAGTCCCAAACCCAGTGAGTTGAAAAATCACACCAAGTGTGTGTGCATGTATACCCAATGTCCCAGGAGGAGAATAGAGGAGAAGGGATTGTGACATGGCCATCCTCCCCAGGTGCGATTTCTCACTTTCTCTCTTTCTCTCTCTCTCTCTCTCTCTCTCACACACACACACACACACACACACACATGCACCCTGAGGCAAAAATCTCTCCCCCTAAAATAATCCCAAATGGGGCCAACAGGTGGCATGGGGATTAAGGTGCTAGACTCCCATATGGCTGACTCAGTTTGAGTCCTGGACCTGCGTTCTCTCTCTCTCTCCCTCTCTCTCTCTCTCTCTGGCATGCGTGGGCCCTATATAAAATTTAAAAATAATAAGTAAAATTAAATAAATAATTCCTTAAAAAAATAATCCTCAATAGCCAACTGCATGGTCAGAGTCTGTACCCGGTAATCTGAGAAGCATTCCGAGCGCATGTGCGTGTGTGCCCAAAATCCCAGTAGGAAAGAAAAATGGAGAACAGATTGTGATGTGACCATGCCCTGGGGTCTGAGGAAGTGTTGCTTTCTTGTTTTCCCTCTATCTCACTCTCTTACTCTGTCCTTCACCCTTGAGCACATGCACCCTCTGGCAAATTAAAAAACAAAAACAAAGCAAAACAGAAGAGTATTAAATTCAGAAATCATACTGCTTGGATGTTAACCTTGGTTTTGTTGTTGTTGTTTTTGGAGAGGTTTTTGCTTTAGGGTGGTGTGCTTTTAAGAAAGACAGCAAGAGACAGACAGAAAGCGAGAAATCACCCCCAGCGGGGATGACCACGCCACAATCCCTTCTCCTCCGTTCTCCTCTCAGGATCTTGGGCACCACAGGCACACACATCCCACATGAGTTTAAGCAACTGGGTCTGGGACTCAAACTGCGGTTGACGACATGAGAGTTCAGCAACATAGCTATTATGCCAACTCCTGGTCCAGAACCTTGGCTTCTTAACCTGCTAGCAGTATGACCTTAATTGAGCATATTATATATTCTAAGGTTCAGTTTTCCTGCTGGAGTTGTAATAGTATTTACCACATAACAAAATTAAATAAAGTAATCTATAGAAAGCATTTATCCCAGCGTTTAGTAGATAATGAACATACCCTGAAATATTGACTATCAACTGACACATTTTAGATTTTTTCCTGCCTATTGATGTTGACTTGGAGGATTTTTTCCATCATTTATTATTATTTTGCCTCAAGTCCTTAATAAACAGATAATTCTCTTGGGTCACGGGAAAAGTCATGACCATTTTTCCATAGGTAAACCAGAAAAATACGTAATGACTTTTCTGCCACCAGATATTTTAGTTCTTATTCATAACAAAATGAAAACCTCTGTTCAAGGAGGTGGTTGAAATTTTTGGTTTGTTTTGTATATTCTCTATGATTTTTATTGGTGTGATTTTTTTTTTTTTACTGCAAATTGTCACAACTAATCAAGAGCTAACTGACTCAAAAATTATGCTAACTCAGCACTATCTTTAAATTAACGTAAAAGACTGAAAAACAGAAATGTTACAACCGAAAATGCTTTCTGTAGTCCACTACTTAGAAACACACAGACCACAGCTGCTGTTTATCAAGTCAGACCTCATACTTGCCTACACATATTTTAAATCCTATTCTTTGTAGATTGGTGTATGCTGTAAATGTAGTCATTATAAAGCTTTTCAGTTAATGTTTTATGTTTTTCAAACCCTACATTAAATACTACATGACTCATTTGGCAAGAGTTATATTTTGCATTCTTAGGGTGGTACTCTGTGCTATACAGATAAATTTATTTCAGGAGAAAAATGTGTGTGCTTCGTAGTGTAATATTTTGTCCAAATCGTATAGAATAGTTTGGTAGGAAACAGATATACATATACCAAACAGATGTACATATACCTGATCAATATTGAAACTGAGATAACTACTTTTTAAGATGAATATTTGAATTTCTCAGTAGAATAATTCTATTAAAATAATGTCATTAGAATATAGTATAAATGTTAAAGTCTTTACTAATTACTTTAGTACTTACTTACTGAAGAAAAACATGACACTTCTTTTATTGCTAATAAATTTCTAATTCAGAGTTAAATAATTTTATAAAACTTCTATATGAGAATCCATTATATTTTCAAGATTTTTATTGGTAACAAAATATATAGCATATATTACCTGCTAAAATTATAAAACCTCTCATAGATTATCTATGAAATCACAATCTTTTGTGATATTAATAAATGCAGTTTTTAATGGAAAGTTATTTTTCTTGAACAAAAATTCACACAAATCAAGGAATTTCATTTCATATTTCCATTATTTTCTTATTCTCATTATTACCTTTAGAGATACTTAAAATACTAATGAATCTTGTGGCTTATACAATTTGGATGATCTTTTAATTTAATTTTTGGCTAACCAATTAATACCTATTTCAGATAAATTATTTATTCATGTTATTTTGACTTTTCAAATTAATTAGTTTTTCTTTTTGGGAGATCGATTATTTACATAGCATTTTCCCCCCAATTTGGCTTAATTATTTTTTAGAGGTTTTTACCTTAAGGCACATGTGCTCTCCAGAGAGAGACAGAGACAGTAAGAGGGAAAGTGAGAAATCAGTCCCCAGCTGGTGATGGCCACACTGCAATCCCTCTCCTTCATTCTCCTTGGGGATCTTAGGCATACACGCACATGCACTCAGCCTGTTTCAGGTCAGCAGGTCAGGACTAGAACCACAGTCAATAATGTGGGAGTGCAGTGACATAACCACTGTGCCATCTGCTGGCCCCTAATTTGGCATATTTTTATCCTTGTATCATGATTGAAAGAGATGCTCTAGCTCATGTCAGATCACAATCTTCGTTCAGAATAGGTTGCCTTTACGTCTTCAATTTGCACATGCATTGGCATCCATACAAATCATCAATGAGTGAAATGCTTTATGAACCAAATTATATAAATAAGTATTCCAGAAAATTATTTACCTTAAAATCCAGGGTGAGCACAAAACACAGAAAGAGAAAGTTGGTGTGAAACTATGGTAAAGACTCTAGCCTATGAGGCTGTTAGCCCTGAATAACCTTGGTTCTACAGCCAACTAGAATTTGGCAAATTACTTAAATATGATATACTTCTATTTCTTATCTATAGAGAGATGGATTCCAAAAATCTCTACTATGCATCTACTAATAGCATGATTTTATTTAGAATTTTATCTGATACATTCAAAATATTTGTAAAAGTCCATCGATGTAACAGATATGTTATATATAGAACAGAATATTATAAACTTGACATTTAGATTATGAAAAGGATAAACCCAAAAAGCATGTTTTATGACCATTTGAATTGTCCTTAATTCCAGTTTCTTTTGTCAAAAAAAAAAAAAATTCTTGTAGGTTACACGACAGTCTCTATGGTAATGTACATGTACATCACATTCTTTGTGATTTTAGAGGTATTGAAATGTAAGACCCGCTGCCTCTTCTTGTGTTAACATTCTTAACTACCCCACTTTCCTATGATCTCTTGTAACACTTTAGGTTTATGATATGATAAAATGTTCTCCTTTCATTTTTTTAATGCTTATTTATTCTTCGATGAGTGAGAGAAACAGAGAAAGAGAGAGAACACGCCCACAAGGGTCTTGACACCATGATTCACCACCAAACTCAGCCAACCCTGGATCTTATTCACACACATGCCTGGCATATCAGGGAAATCTCTGAATGCAAAACAGTTTCTGTCCCACGAGTGTCAGCCTCATTGCCACTGCAGCACCGTCAGGTCCCCTTCTTTTCGCTTTCTATCAAAGAATACTCTAAGTTGTTCACCCTAAAACTGATTGTTTAAACCCAAACATTTTGAAAGGGAAATGAGAAACAAAAAATAATTTGTTATGTAATTTTTGTCATCTTCATCTTCTGAGCAAAAGTCGTTTTTTATTATCTTGCTGAACATATGCAATTTTTCTGTTGTAAACCACTTTCAAATTAAAATGCTTTCTTAAAATAAATAAATAAATTGTGCACTGAAATGAACAAGACAGAAATTTCTATTTGATTACCCAAACAATTTAATAAGAAGAATAATTACTCTTGGTATATACTCACATATTTGAGATTCTTTAATAATACTTTCTCTAACATCTTGCCAGTACTCCGTATTTAATGAATGTCTTTAATACAGCTTTGTAAATTAAAAAACCCTGATCTTCTTTTTAAAAATAATTATTTAATTTTATTCATTATTATTATTTTTAAATTTGATTATAGAGAAAGAGAGAGATAGAGAAAGTGAGAAAGCAAGCCACTGGGTCTAGGACTCAAAATGCAGTTGGCCATGTGGGAGTCCAACACCTCAACCACCACACCACCTGCGGGTCCCAAAATAACCTGGTCTTATTAAAAGTTGAAATTTGCATTTAGTTTCTTTCAAAATCTTGAGACTTCTATTGACTTTTCTCTTCTGAACCGAATATTTGTGATTGGCATTGTGTTCTGTCTACACATGCTGAAATACCAATTCTATTTACAGCAATCCTGCTACATGAAAAATATTCTCACTTCCATTATTTTAAATATTATGAATGTGAAAATATTTCTCCTCCAATATTTTAGGAATCACTGCTTACCTCTTTAAAAATATTTTAGTGGGCAAATTTTATCAGATAATTTCTTTCTATGATTCCTTTGAAAGTATTACAAACTTGGAGAGCCACAAGATCCTAAGCATTTCAACTTCAGTACATTCTGGGGCAAATTATAAATCAATCTAGTTACACATTGAGGTTCAGTAAAATTTCCTTTCCACAAGTTAAAACATTTCAAAGTGCAGTTATAGAATTTCAAAACTAAGTCTCTGTGCTTTTTGAGCTCTCATGGTTTAATTCATTCAGTTGCTGTTTTTCTTTTCTAGCAATTTATTTGAATGTCTTCCTGTTTTCAGGAATTTATTCTAAAACTGCAATTTGATAAAAAGCTGTAAATGTCAAAGTGTTGGTGCTCATATAATTGATGTCAAAGTTTTGATGTTCATTTGATTGAAAAGTATGATTAAAGATTTTTCAGCTCCTTTGAAAAAAATATAAAACTTATTTAATTAAAAATTCAGTACAGTTTTGAACAGGAACAGGAAGTACACAACTCTGAAACTTGTGAAAGATAGTCAAGAACACCCCCCTGCACCCACTAACAGACCACCCAGCACACAGGGACAAGCAATGACAGGGCACTGCCAGAAG
>NW_006159867.1:3601284-3611533 GCF_000334495.1 Tupaia belangeri chinensis | reverse complement strand
GGAATGTGACAAAGGAACTCACTGAGGCACTGACTCACAGGAAGACACTTAAAACTAAGACTGGTACAAAAACACTGAGCAAGAGAAGTTGGCAAAACCATCATCATCTGAAAGCAGGAATACTCAATATTAACACACTATGAATTTTCCTCAAAATTATGTTCTTGCAGTAAACAGAGGAGAGCAATTTTGTCCTCATAGGTTATGCAAAATTTTCTTAGACATATTGCCAAAGGCAAACATCAATAAACTAAATCATTAATAAATAGTCATCATCAAAAACTTTTAAAATAGCCTTTCATTCCCTACTGAATGAACAACAGGTAAGTTAAATGTAGATCAACATATTTTCTTCCTCTCTCTCTCTCTCTCTCTCGTTTTAATTTCACTACGTGGCATGTGCATTTGTTGAAGAAAGGCAAAGAGAAAGAAAAGGAAATTAAGAAAGCTCTCCACAGAGGGGATGGCCACATCATAATCCCATTTCCTCCATTCTCTCTTCTCTTCATACTTGGCATGTTTTTCTTTCTCTTTCTCTTTTGTTCTTTCACCCTTCCTTCCTTCCTTCCTTTCTCTCTCTCTCTCTCTCTCTCTCTCTTTCTTTCTTTCTTTCATTCAGATTTTTGCTATAGGGCATGTGTACTCACAGAGAGACAGAGACAGAAAACGAAAAATCACCTCCTGGGTGAGAATGGCCATACTGCAATGCCTTCTCCATTCTCCTCTCAGGATTTTGGGCATGCACTCACATGCACCCAGTGTGAGTTTCAAGCCTCCAAGTCTGGGACACAAATAGTAGTTGGCCATGTGAGAATCCAGTGCCTTAACCACTTTGTCACCTGCTGGTCCCCTGTCATATTTTTCAAGCTGCTACATCTGTTACTTGAATTGTGCCATCAGCTATATGGGATCCAGTTGCTTTAACCACCATGCCACTAGCTGGCCTCATGTATTAATTCTTGTAAAAAAAAATTATTATTTTTTTTCTTTTATGCACAAACCATGTACTGCTCCATGAAATAAAGGACAAAAACTTGTGCAGATAAATAAGAAAACTTATAAAATATATGATCAATGACAATAATTTAAAAATCCATCAATTTTATGTTGATAACATGAGTTGGTTAATGCAATACTAACTCTAATCCTTTAAACAAATCTTCTAGAAGGAATAGTGCAATATTGCAATTCATGTGGCAGATGTTTATTCTAGTTAAGATTTTAGACATGACTTAGATTCATCCCTCAGAATTCGAAGGAGGGGGCTAACCCTGTAGCATAGTGGTTAAGACAGCTGGCTCCCACATGGCCAACAGCATGATTCAAGTCCTGTCTCCAGGAGGTCATGTGTGCAAGTGTGCTCCAAATCCTGACCAGACAGAGAATGGAGGGGAAGGGATTGTGGCAAGATCATACTCCATTGTAAGGTGTCTTCTCCCTTTTCTCTCACTCTAGCAAGTGCATGCGTTCTTTGGCAAAAATAACAACAATAATAATTGGAAGGAAACAAGTTCAATGTAGACAGAAACACTCATTTTGAAAATGCAAATTAAGCAACAAAAAGTGATTTTGATTCCAGTAGTTATCATACTGTTTTTCTGATCCAAGACACAACTTCTTCGTAGAGGTGAAGTGATCCTGCAAAGAGCTACTCCCACTTCTTGGCTACTCCCACTTCTTGGTAGAGGTGAAGTGATCCTGCAAAGAGCACTTCCTAATTGGGCACCTTCCTATTGGCTAACCAGCATGTGATTCCCTTGGTGGTCAGGTTCTGCAGTGTGAATTTCTAGTTGTTCCTAGAGGATTTCTTCACAGTGTCTCTGTATGGTAGCTCTACTTCTAAGAAGCTAGGGTACTGCTTTTGCTAACAAGCACAAGCATTAAATAAAACAGTATTTGACAGCAATGACAGCTTTAGGCCACGAGTTCTCAAGAAAATAGGAAATTGGGATATGCTATATGACCTAGTTAGGCTTGCAGGCATTAAAGTTAAGAAAAAGTCCATGAAATTCTGTTTCATCACTTGGATTATTACCATGAAATTATGTAAAAGAGGGTGTCAAAAGCAAGCCTTGGCAACTAAATCTGTTGCAAAAAACCATTAGGGTTTGTGCAAGGAATGAAAAGACTATGGGCATTCTAGGTCCTTTCATCAATCAGGAAACTCTATTTTAAAAATGGAAAATGAAGTGCACTGGCTTTTTATTTCTCATCTCATGGCACAAGCAGAAGATCTGAGAGTTTCTATGACTGGCCCAAAATAATTTATCTCCTATAGGAGAAAGGCCGTTGTATTTGAAAATGAGATTCTAAGTCTCATTTTGTGGGTTGCTGAATTATAATATAAGTTCAATTTTCCAGGTATCTTTAAGGAAAGTTAGAAAATTTAGGAAAATAAGTAAGTCCAAAATTGTAATCATGGCTTTTAGAAAATATGAATGACTCAATGTACTTTGAACCCCAATCCCAACTCAGTTTCTCTTGCTAGAATAAGCCAACTTTTCTCCCTGATTGATGAATCACCCAAAGTTGCTCCACTGTAAAAGCAGCCAAGTCTTCCCATACCCTATTGCTACCACCCTTCATGTTCCAGATTTAAGTCAGCGATCAGAATTCAACATGCTATTGGGTGTAATTACTAAATGGTACTTTGAAATATTTACCACTAAAAGAGAATTCAATATGTAATCATTTATAAGGGGAATAAACACCTATGAATCTTCCAAAGACTTAACTTACCATCACAATATTGCCCACAGTAGTGTTCCAAAGAAAGGTTTCATTTGGTAGAGAAAATAAGCTTGATTTCAGGTAAGGGATTCACTCACTGCTCATACTATATGGAATACTCACCTTGAAACAAACACAATTGTAAATGGTGGTAAAGACTCTAGGAAGACTCAGATGTTATCTCTTGAAAACATCAGGCAAATCGGCAGTGCTGTTCTGCTATCATTAGTTGTCCAGACTCATAGCTAATATATAATAATCTTTCTTTCCTATCCAATGTACGTAGTTCCCTAACCAAGAAAACAAGAGAGACATCTCATTCTATTATATGCAATGAGTTATTTGAAATTTTCTTGTTTGTTTTCCATGTCCATTTTTTTTGAGCTTTGCTTGTTTGGAAGTATTAGCACCTAAGGGAGACATAATGACAAAAATGGTTACAAAAAGGAACCGATATAGTCATGCTACTATATTAGACTCTGAATGAACAGAACAAGCCAAAAAGGATGGCATGGGATGTTGATCATTTTGACAAGGGATTTGAATGACATATTGCCAAGATGGGAATGGAAATATATGTCTGGAATTCAATCCCAAAACTGCCTGCTTGAACTCTCAATACTCCCTGATGGGTGTAAATGGAAAATAACAGCAATGTACCACATGCAGGACCAGTGAGTACTGCAAGAGTAAATGTCTGAATTACTCTAGGGGTAAAGCATCAGCTTCAGATGCTAAATGAGGGTCCATCAGGTAGCATGGAGCTCAAGGCACAGGATCCCATGTAGCCAGCTGTATACTTGAAGTCCCAGACCTGGTGACTTGAACATCATGCTGTGCACGTGTATGTACATGTCCAAAGTCCTGAAAGAATGGAGACAAAGGGACTGTGTCATGATCATCTCTCCAGGGGATGATTTCTCATTTTCCATCTCTCACTCTGTCTCTCTCTGGTGAGCACATGGACCCTATAGAAAACTTAAAAAAATAAGTAAATAAATAAATGCCGATTGAGGGCAGAACTGACATAGTAACAGAAGAAGTAAATCAAGACTGGCAAAGGTATCGATGCTTTTTTCTTTTTCTTTTTTTTAATGTACACATTTATATTGATTCAGCTTCTTCCTTTCTTCATCTAACCTGCTACCCTGGGATTTTTGTTTTTAATAAGGTGTACCAGTATTGTTAATATTAGAATTTAATGGAAAGGTTCTAGAGTACCAAAGCAGGATTATGACTGAACCAGGGAAGAAATTACTTTAGAGTGATACAATGACTTATGAGGTGTGGGTGCTTGTATTCATTTTTAGATAACTTCATCAGATTATGTGTGTATACTTCGATTGCTGTTTTTATCAAGGAAACTTAAATATGAAGGACAAGGGTATATGTGAAAATGGAATAAATAGAGTCGGGTATAGAAAGACCATGCATTCGCTCATCTACCTTGATTCCACAGGCCTTCTAATCTACCTCCCCGTACTTCAGAGGATGGCACATTTATAAGCAGTATTTCCCACAGCCTGTTGCAGCTAGAATCTCCTATGTTATTGGCCCTCTTCCAGTAAGATGCTTTTTCAGAATCTATTTCATATTGATTTACATGGAAAAGACGGGGAGAAGGCAACAGTTTTGATGGCAGGAATCCTTACTAGGACTGACATATTCACCTGTTGCAGCTGTAGCTACAGGTAGATCTCTGACATTACAACCCCCGACTATGGCAGAGAGAGGTACAACGCCGTGGCTCAGTGTTGCAGTGACACTATGTTCCCATGATTCTAACATGACAAATGTATTTGGATAATAAAGATATATTTCTCTCCGTAATTAATTATGTACTTCTGTCATTTCAATTGCTCTCTCAATTCTACACAATAATTCCTTGTTGAAACTGAAAAAAATCTAATATAACTATCACAGGTGTCAAAAGCCAAAAATAAATGTATTTATCATCGTCTTACTCAGCTCTACTGAAATGCACAGAAACATTAGACTAGTTCTCATGGGGATATATTCATGTCTTTTGATGTGAAGCAAGTGAAGGATGGCAGTTGCTCTTAAGCTGCAGGAATACTTAGAAAGGATGCCATGAGACATTATATGGAGTAATAAAATAAATTACATTAACTTCAAATTCAGAAACTATTTCAGAATTGAAAGCAACAAAATAAAAATAAATCCTGGAGATACAGTGTATCAATATACTGTGGATTTTTAAAATTTTTAAAATAGAAATTAGTTAAATAACCATATTTTGGAAATTATATTTAACACACAAACACACAGACTATTAGAAAGTGTGAAAGGCCTTCTACATTATTAGATCGTGTAGTATTTTTTAAAATATTCTCAGTAATTGCATAAGTAAAATCAGTTAATGGGACCAGCAGTTAGTGTAATTGCTGTGTCACTGGACTCCCATGTGGTTGACTGCTGTTCGAGTCCCAGACCCGGTGGCTTAAACTCATGCTAGGCGCATGTGCGTACATGCCCAAAATCCTGAGAGGAGAATGGAGGAGAAGGGATTGTGGCATGGCCATATCCCCTGGGGGGTGATTTCTCACTTTCTGTTTCTCTGTCTCTATCTTTCTGGTGAGCGCACACGCCCTATAGCAAAAAAAAAGAAGTAAAATCAGTTAAAATCACAGTTTATCTACTCACTTGGTGGTTGAGCGATTTCTTAAAGTGCTGATGTCTTATAGAATTTCCAGCTTGTTATAACAGTGCTTTCAATATCATTCCACCTCATCCTTCTTAGAATTTCATGCAATTCTTACTTTTTGTCCAAACCCCTGCTTATGTATCCACCTCGACAAAGATTTCTCTCCACTTTCCAAAGGAAAGTTTAGGTTGATGTATCACATTCAAACTCCTGGAGTACCCCACTGGTGCATATTTCATATACTTACTATGATATCTGATAATTGATGATTGGTTGGGTTTTCCACTGAACTGTTAGACATAATGAGCTCTTTACCTCCTTATCTAGTAGAGTCTCTAGCATAGACCTGAGATTTAATCAGTGTTCACTGATGTAGTAAAGCAAAGACTATTGACCACATCCATCCTTTTCACCAGTGACCTTGATTAAATACTACTATAGTGATTTCAGTCAATTGAAAACAACTGGAAGATTTTTGCACTCATTTCATCTCCATGAAGTATTTTGCCAAGACCAGTTCACTCGGGTTATAAAGCTCCTCCTTGTGGAATATGACATCATATCATAGTTTAAGTCACTTAATCAATTCAGCACATTCTCAAGATAAAATTCAGTAGCATAAGAATTTGATAAATGGACTTTGATAAATGGATGATGAATGGACTTAGAAGAAAGTGGCATTTTGGAGTGGATTGAAGTTGAGACTTATAAGAGCAATACAGTCACTGCCTAATGTGCATGGCCAGTTCAGATATGGTCTGCATAGACATTCATACCAGGTAGATTTAAACCAATGGAGAATTGTGGCAAAGCGGGAAGGAAAGAATGGGATTGCGGACAGCACTTTAATGCCAGAAAGTCAGAAGAATTTTTATTTATTTTTGGAGAGATTTTTGCTATAGGGTGTGTTCCCTCACTAGAGAGACAGAAAGACTGAGAGACAGAAAGAGAGAAATTACCCTTCAGGGAGGGGATGGCCTCACCACAATCCCTTCTCCTCCATTCTCCTCTCAGGATTTTGGGCATGCATGCACTCGTGCCTGGCATGAGTTAAGCTGTCAGGTCTGGGACTCCAACCGTGGTCAACTATGTGGGAATTCAGTGACATAACCACTTCGCCATCTGCTGGTCCTGAGAAGAATTGTTTAAATGAGATCCACTCAGAGACTAGCAGATGGTGTAATGGTTATTTCACTGGACGGGAGTCCACGACTGACTGCAGTTCGAATCCTGGACCCTGGTGTCTTGATACTCATGCTGGGTGCATGTGCACGAGTGCCCAATATCCAGGAGGAGAATGGAGGAGAAGGGTGTGGTGTGACCATCCCCTTGGGGATTGTTTTCTCACTTTCTGTCTCTTTGTCTTTGTCTCTCTCTCTCTGGCAAAAGAATGTGCCCTATAGAAAACATCTCTCTTTTAAAAAATCTGGGACCAGCAGTTGGAGTAATGGCTATGTTGCTGGACTTCCGTGTAGTCGACTGTGTTTCGAGTGAGTCCCGCGTGCGTGCCCAAGATCCCAGGAGGAGAATGGAGGAGAAGGGATTGCAGTGTGGCCATCCCCCCGGGGGCTGATTTCTATCTTTCTGTCTCTGTCTTCTGGTGAGCACATGTGCCCTATAGCAAAAACCTCTCCAAAAAAAAAAAAAAATTCCACTTAAGGGACCAGCAGGTGGAGTGGTGATGTGGTGGTTAAATGTGTTGGACTCCCACATGGCTGACCACAGTTCCAGTCCTGGACTTTGTGGCTTGTTTTCTCACTCTTCCTTTATCTCTTTCTTAGTCTGTGTGTGTGTGTCTCGCTCTCTAATCAAACTGAAAAATAATTATAATAAATAAAGTTAAATAAAATAATAATTTTTAAAAATGCACTTAAATATACTAGATCCCAATTAAAGACAGGAAGTCCAACAGCACTACCTAGATTTACAGAAAAAAATGTAACCAAGAAAACAACTAAAATATTTTTTTAGGCTCCTGTATTATTAGACCATGATTGTGTTGCTAAACAGCAATACCTGAAGCTCAGTGATTTAGGAAAAAAAAAATGAGGTTTCTTTGGTGAACATTCTAGTGGCCAGGAAGTCTAAGAGCATGGCTGACCACTGGTGCTGTCACAGTCAGCCAGCAGGAACATACAGGCGAGCAGCCACATGCAGAAAGATGGGAAAAGGAAGAAGAAACCAGACTTGGCCTCTTCCTCTCCTTTTCCCAGGCACACTTCCCACTAAATGAATGGTTCTTGCTCACACTGAAGGTGGGTTTTCCTGGTACATGTCTCACCACGTCCCAGTGTCTTTACATTAGACACCAAAGTCTGAGACATGAGTGTTTGGGGCACAAATCATAATGCAATCTTTAGCAGCTACAAACAACCCAATTTGATTTGTTAACCACCTTTCTGTCTTGGAATTAAAGAACTCAGTAAATAAAACCTAAGCAGATAATGTGCCCCCTCACCCTATCCCCCCCCACATACACATACTTCCTTTTTATCAGCGGTAAGAGTTAATTCCAATGATTACCATATGGATGTGATAAAGCTGTTAATTTACCATCTGTCTTACCATAATTGGTTGAGGAATTAAGTGGCTCTTGTGGTACAAATGAACATGATCAATAGCTCAAGTAAAGTGAGATTAGGTAATTGTTTATTTATTTTCAAACAAAAAAGAGACAAAGGCTTACATAGTTCCGATTACCCTCAACTCTCTGTCTGATCTGAGAATCTTTAATTTTGGTATAAATATATATCAGTTAACTTTAGAAATATTTGAGAATCACTTTAAATTATTATTTTTTTAACTTAAAACATATTTTATTCATGAGAAAGAGCATATGTGTGCACATGTGAGAGGGAGAAAATGAGAAAGAGAAAAATAGTTTTCAAAGGTTCTTGTCACTCCACAATCCCTTTTCCTCAGCCTGTAAGTCATTAGGATCTTGAGTGCATGCACATTTAATGTGTTTTCAGGTTGACTCAAGATTTTACACACAGGGACCAGCAGTTAGCGTAATGGCTATGTTGCCGGACTCCCATGTAGTTAACTGTGGTTCAAGTCCCGGACCCGGTGGCTTAAAACTCACACTGTGTGTGTGTGTGTGTATGTGCCCAAAATCCCTAGAGGAGAATGGAGGAGAAGGGATGGTGGCATGGCCATCCTCCCCGGGGGGTGATTTCTTGCTTTATGTCTCTCTGTCTGTCCGGCGAGAGGATGTGCCCTATAGCACCAAAAAAAATAATAAAGATTTTACACACAGTAGGCCATGTGGTTTCCAGCACTTCAGTTTAGTGTGCTACTGCATATAACACCCAGGTTGGGTCTGCATTTGTTAAATGTGCTCCCTTACTTATTATGAGCAAACTGGCGCTCATGTATAAGGTAAGGCTACCTTCATAGCCTTCAAAGTAATATGCCACAGTCCATTTTAACTTTGATCATATATTTAAAATTCGGATTAACACATAAACAAAAACCAGTGACAATTTGGAAGTGATGGTCATATGGGTCTCACAGACTGTTTATACAAGCAAAGGAGATTAGATGAATAAGAAATTACATTGATACATTAAAGGATATTTCACAAACTATATAAATAATATAAATACAGTAATATATGCTACAAAATTATGAACATATTTATTTTTGTTAGAGAGAGATTATTGCTATATAGGGCGCTTGCACTCAAAAGAGAGACAGAGAGAAAGAAAGCGAGAAATCACCCCCCAGGGGGATGGCTATGGCATAATCCCTTCTCCTTTGTTCTCCTCTCAGGATTTTGGGCACACATGTATGCATGCCCAGCATGAATTCAAGTTGGTTGTGGATTCACTTTATCTGGAGTAACTCTTTTAACATATTAGTCTAGCTAAAGTAACATATACCAAGAAAATTATGAACATTTTTCTTAAATACACACACACACACACACACACACACAGATGCACTGAGTAAAGAGCACAAAGTCTTTAGATTTATATGTTTGCCTTTAAATAGCTACTTGAACTTAGCACAAATCATTTTCACGTTTGGAAAACAACTCTTCTTCAAAATAAGAAGAGTGAATTTTAAGTTTTTTCTCCTTCTAAAATTTTATATTAGTAATTATGTTATTGAATGTGCTTTAAAATTTTACTTCTATCATAATAAAAGAATGGGAGTCTTAAATGTTGTTTTTTCCCTTGAAGATGTGCTCCATAAATAGAAATACATGAAATATAATTGATTCTGAGATATTTACTACAATCTCTCTTCCTAGATCATTTGTTATAATTGGCCCTGTTGTCTCTACAGATCCCTTTTCTCCATTCTGCACAGAAGGAATTGAAATCTTTGAACACATTGACATGAAGATATCATGCTTCATTCCCAACAAACTTGGTTTATTACAGATTCCCTCCAGAGAACCTAAGCCAAATACAATTCTAAAGTAAAAATATTATAAATTTTAAAATATTATGTTTATGAAAAAATAAGTGATTTTCTAAGGCAATATTGAAAAATAAGTACCAAATAAGGTTTCAGTCTAATCAAGTTATCAAAATACATTTAACTGAGTTATTTAAAAGGTTTATTTTGATCTGAAATTAGCTGAAGAAATTATGCCAGCTGTAACAAACAGATTTAAAACTTAGAAAGCTACAAGAATAAGCATTTATTATCACTTGGAAGCTTATGATACAACTGGGTGACCTATTAAACTTGCCCAGGCTCACATCATCTGTGCTGGAGTCACTTATGAATAGAATGTCTTAGCTGGATATGTCTATCTAGAGTGGCTTCATTCACATGCATAGGGGTTGGCTGTGTCTTTGGCTGATGTAAAGTGGTATGAGCTAAAATGACCGCATTGCC
>NW_006159867.1:3556668-3601253 GCF_000334495.1 Tupaia belangeri chinensis | reverse complement strand
CAGCAGGATAGTACTGGTTTGTTCAAGCAGGATTCTAAAGAGTAGGTGGAAACTCAAAATAATCTTTTGAACCTAAGTTAAAAATTGGCACAACAACAATTCTCTCCCATTCTATATTTTCCAGTCACAGGCCAGCTCAAACTTAAGGCATAAGAAATAGACTTCATCCTTTTAATACTTGCAACTGTAAAGTGATATTCCAAAGACCACAAATACACAGCATGGGTGAATTGAGACCACTTTTAGTAAGCAATTAACCACAAATACAAAGGTTAAAGTTAAAAGAAAAAACTAGAATGGAATCAAACCTTTAAGTTATATTTAAATGTAATTTAAAATTTAATATGTATAATAGTGGAAAACTACACAAATGCATGGTTCTGATATTGATTTAGAATTGGAAATTTTTGAACACATATTTATGTTATATGCAGCATTTGTTATTATGTGTATTGGAATGCTCAGGTGCCAAACATTTATTAGTACTTATTTATTTGGAAGAAACAAAAAACCTGTGCCATTTTAAAGCAGCATTGCAGATAAAGAAATCAAGGTTGTAAACTCAGTTAACCCACTTACCTGACATGTAGAAATATTAGCAAAGTCCTCCAACTTTGAAAAGAAATTTGCAATAGAAACAAAGTAACTAATTTTAATTGAAAATTTAACTTCCAATTGTTTTTGTTAGTGAAAGCCAATGTATAACATTGATAGTTTTGATTTGATGTCAGAGTCCTTCCTAATAGTGGGTTGTCAAAAAAGTCATGACACATTTGTCCATAGAAAAAAAGAAAAACACATCATGACTTTTCTAGCAACCTAGTAGGTCATTAAGATTTCAGCTGTATTTTAGAAAATGTATACATTAAAAAAATATTTATACCATTTATAATAACCTTTGTTTTACTGCAAAAAATAATAGATATAACATTGACCATTCAAAAAGTATTCATTTCTTATACAGAATTAAAGTAGTTACAAAGGGCTTCAGGGAAGAGAATCAAAATATTAAAGGAATGTGATCAAGATTATTTCTAATCCCTCATAGGATATTAATTAAGGATAAATTTTGGATTATAATGTAACTTAATTGAGACTGAATTGAACAATTAACTTGTGCCAGGTATTTTATTTAAATGATTATATCTGATTCTTACAACAGTATTTTGAATTAGATATTATTATCATTTTGAAAATAAGGAATATCAGAATCAAAGGTTACACAATTGAGAAGAGTAGAGACTTAAATCCCAGATGAACCACGTGATTTTAAAGCTGAAGTTATTTTTACTATAGTATTGTAGTTTTTGGTCCATCCCAACTACAATTTTCTACTATTTAGAAATACTATCTATTTATAAACCCTTCTCTATATTATGTTAGAGGAAAGAAATGGTCCCTTTGTAGCCATTTCTCCAAAATTACTGTATGATGTGTATTCTCCTGTTTATTTCCCTTTTTCATATATTCTAATACAGGTGTTAACTCTTTGACTTCTTCTAATAAACCATTCCCCCAGAAAAGAGATGTTTTCCTCATAGTAGAAATAATGATCCTAAGGGACCAGCAGTTTGTATAATGGCTATGTCACTGGACTCCCATGTAGTGGACTGTGGTTCAAGTCCTTGCCCCAGTGGCTTAAGTTCATGCCGGGGGCGTGTGCATGTGTGCCCAAGATCCCAAGAGGAGAATGGAGGAGAAGAGATTGCAGCGTGGCCATCCCCCCTGGGGGGGTGATTTCTCGCTCTCTGTCTCTCTGTCTTTCTGTGTTTCTGGCAAGCGCATGCACCCTATAGCAAAAACCTCTCAAAAATAAAAATAAAATAAAAAAGAAAGAAATAATGATCCTAAAACAACAAATACTATGAAATTAATAACCATAAGAAATGTCACACAGTCAGCCATCTCTCAGTCATTAAACAGAGATGAATTAGGTACTTTGTATTTACATTTCCTTAATATACAGAGGAGGCAAAAGATACATGGTAGTAGAAATTGTGAAAAAAAAAATAAAACTGAGTACTGAAAATAAATACCGATTGGCTCTAAGAAAGAGAGTTTACATTGAACTGAAATATTACTTCTATTCTTCAAATAATTATTGCAATCTCAAATATGAGGCAAATCCAAAAGAATTAAAAATTTCAAAAATAAAGCAGAGGTAGACTGGATAAGTTATTATCGCTTGTGTGTTTTTACAGTGTAGCCTGGGGAGTAATAAAAGAGGCTGAGGCAAGGAATAAAAAGGCATTGGAACTTCATTACTACATCTGATTGTGGAGAGGAGTGAAGATGTAGGTTGAGGTCAGAATAGCCTCTTGCGTTGTGAGGAGCTTTGACTGCATTTATTACAGACAAGAAAGCTATGCAGCTGTGAGTATTGAGGTAAAAGATTAAGAATAACCCCTAGACTCACAAAGGAATCCTCTGTACTCAGATTAATAGGTTAATAAAATATTTCTGACAATTTTTCTTTGGGGATCAACACTTAATTCACAGATCCTGCCTAGACTCCCTTCTCCCCCCCAAAAAAGAAGTCAGTGCCAGTATAATTGTATTTTTTATTGTACATCTCAACTCAAGATTTTTCTTCCATTGGGGGAAAATAAAGAAAAAGTAAAAGTCACCCATATTTTCTAAGGGGATAAGGAATGAAGTATAAAATTAGAAAAGAGTGTTGGAACTTCTGCTTACTCAGCCCTTCCTTTAATTTTTTGATTGTTATTTTTTTCTGTTGCTTTCAAAAAGAATAAATTCTGTTCTGTTCTTCCATACCAAAAATTTAAATCAGAGGAAAGACTGTAGTCTATAATAAGAAGTTATCAAACCATTATCAAACAACTTCCGACAAGGTGGAACTGCTTAATTATGAGTTGTATATGAGGAACCCCAGTATATGCACATGGTTAAGTTATAAAGTTATCTTCATCAGTGAAAAGAGAACTAATGTTTTGATATCAATCTGCTTGACTACAGTGTCTATCTTAGTGCTTTCGCACTCAAAAAGAAGATGGATGCTAGGGAACCAGCAGTTAGCGTAATGGCTATGTCACTGGACTCCCACGTAGTCGACCGCGGTTCGTGTCCCGGACCCGGTGGCTTAAAACTCACGCCGGGCGCGTGTGCGTGCATGCCCAAGATCCCGAGAGGAGAATGGAGGAGAAGGGATTGTGGCGTGACCATCCCCCCTGGGGGGTGATTTCTCGCTTTCTGTCTCTCTGTCTCTCTCTGTCTGTCTGGCGAGCGCACGCGCCCTACAGTGAAAATCTCTCAAAATAAAAAAAAAAAAGAAGATGGATGCTATTTGTTGGGTTCGTTCCAAATTTCTAGGCCTCAAACTTGTAAATTATTTACTTGTGTTGTCGGAAATGGAGATTTGTACACTTGTGGGTATTAGAAAGTACTCTAGAGAACAATCTCTATGACGAATAAAAGAAGCAGGAATAGGGCCAGTAGACGGTGTAGTGGTTATGTCACTTGACTCTCACATGGTTGATCACAATTCAAGTCCTGGAACCTGTGGCTTAAAACTCATGTTGGGTGATGACCAGCAGATGGTGTAATGGTTGTTGCATGACTCCCACGTAGACTACCGCAGTTCAGGTCCTGGACCCAGCGACTTAAAACGTACACCAAGTATATGTGCATGTGTGCCCAAAATCCTGAGAGGAGACTGGAGGAGAAGGAATGTGGCCATCCACCCATGGGGTGATTTCTTGTTTTCTGTCTCTCTCTGTCTCTCCAGTGAGTGCATGTTCCTTATAGCAAAAACTCTCTCTCTAAATAAAACTCATGCTGAGTGTGTATGAATGCATACCCAAGATCCCAGGAGGAGAATGGAGGAGAAGGGATTGTAGCATAGGCTTCTTCTTCCCTGGGGTGTGATTTTTGACTTTCCCTCTCACTGTCTGCCCACCTCCCAACCCTCCACAAGCACACATGCCCTAAGGTAAAACCTTAAAAAAAAAAAAATTAAGCCAGCATAGTTGAATAGAGAAGTTGAACTGTGATTCAGTTACATCACAGGCCTAATCAATCTCATATGGAGTTATGAAGCTGGGATGACCTCTAAGAGATTTCCCCAATTAACTATGAGAGTAGGACTTTTTATCCCTGTTTCTTTCATAAAATACAAGTATACCTGAAGGTAGACTCTTAGTTTGGGGAAAATAAATTAGTATGCTAGGACTGAAGAAGAGAAATCGTGCACTAAACCACAGCATTCACAGGCTTCATAGAGGGAAGAGCCGTCCCAGGTTTCTGACTGCTCTGTTTTTCTGGATAAATTTACCAGAGGAAGGTTAGTGAGATGACCTGCACTCTCTACTATTGACTCTGGTCTTGGAGTTGCAGCTGCCCCTATAATTTCCCACGTACTGCCCAACCTAGAGTCCCTTCCCTCTTCTAGACCTTTGTTTTGTTCAACATGGCCTACCACTTTTGTTCTCCCAGGCTCTTATTCCCGATGGTTATTTAGCCCTGGTCAATGGATCCTTTCCAGACAATGACTGTTTCATCACCTGTTTACTATTAAATATGGACAGAGCATTTGAAAAGATGATCAGACAATTATCAGATTACCGATTAACATTCTTCCCTGATCTTGTCATATAGTCTCAGCCTTCTTATCTCTGATAATCAAGGTCAAATTCCTGTTTAAACAGTGTCTACTTCCTTGTTTGCTGGCCCCTTGCTGCAATTGGAAACCTTCGCTGAAAATTTAACTAGTGCCCCTGGTGAGCAGAAACTCTAAAGCTAGATCCTAGAAACAGAGATGGCAAACACACACTCTGTGTCCTAGTGAGCTCAGGCTGCCATGACAGGATAACACAGTCTGGAATGACTTTCTTTTCATTCTTTGGGTCTTCGTTTTCCCTCTCTGTGAGTGATATTCTGCTGACCTACCAGTCATAACAGTCACTTTATTTCCTTCAAAGAGTTTGTGAAAAGATGGAATAAACTATCCCGGCCAGAGCTGGGATAGTGGCCAAACCCTGTGTACAGAGAGCCAGGTCTCATGTGGTTCTAATCTCAGCAGGTTGAGAAACACTGGGCACATGTGTGTGAGTGATAAAGATCCTGATGGGAAAGATAAATGGAAGAAAACGTATTGTAGTTTGATCATACTCCATGGGAGTATGCTTTCTCTCTGTTCTCTCTTGCTCTCTCTCTCTCTGTTAAGTACACATATCCTCTGGTAATTGAAAAAAAAAAACACATGGAATTAAAATAAGAGTTTATTGGAACAAGAAGTTAGCATAATGACTATGTTGCCAGACTCCCATGTGGTCGACTGTGGTTCGAATCCCAGACCCGGTGGCTTAAACTCAGGTCGGGTGCATGTGCGTGCGTGCCCAGGATCCCAAGAGGAGAATGGAGGAGAAGGGATTGCGGCATGTCCATCCCCCTTGGGGGTTGATTTCTTATTTTCTATCTCTCTGTCTCTGTCTTTCTGGCAAGCGCACACGCCCTATAGCAAAAACTTCTCTCAAAATAAATAAATAAATAAGAGTTTATTTTGGTGCAAATTTTTCTTTGAAATCCACAATAGTATTTTTTATAACATGCATTTTCCATGAAATCTTTGAAAACCCTTTATGTAACAAACTATAGATGTTATTTTTGTTTTTCACTTGCTCATTGTCTTCAGCCTGTACTAGAAGACAGAGACGGAGTCTGTCTTGGTCATTACTGCATGCCCAATGGCTTCTGTATTACCAGGATAATACTGTGAGCATCACAAATATTACCCACATAAATTAATAAACAAACAAATGGCAGATGTATTAAAGAGTATAGTTCATATATCATCCAGACTCAGCATTATAGTTAAAATATACATAACATTGACATAATCTTCATATACTAATAGTGAAAGTCTCATGACTTCCCAGACATTTCTACAAATCACTGAGGATATATTTTCATAGTCTCTTTAAGAAGTGGCCACTTGCTTCTGTTGAATTAATATAGTTTAGGGCTATTAATACTCTGCATGAATTATTACTTTTATATTTGTCATTTCTCAAATTGTTTTTACTAGGAAGAATTATAAAACAGCATAAATTTTTAAAATCATATACCCCTATTTCCTCTTGTCACAAACATTTAGAATTGGCACTTAACCTCTGTAGATGGGTTTTGTATATACATAGATGAGATCTGTAGCTTTGTCAACTACAGATAAAACTGAATATTAAACATATCCATAAACATTTTCTCAGTGCTCTATTCAAGTCAACCTTTGCCATCCTACCATACTGTCATGATGTATTCTCTTCCTTGCTTCTCAGTCCTTTCTCTTCTGTCTTCTAGTGTAACTTAACAATAAAACAATGAGCTAATGAACAAAATGACTGTTCGAACAATTAGCTAACTAAAAACCCCCAACTCCTCCCATGTTCTTCATTAGGTGAAATTTACTGGATCTAGCATCTCCCAACTCTCAACTACAATCTAGGATTCAGTCATCTTTACAGATCTCCAAGGATCTGAAATCTTGGTAATACTTGCTTGTCAGGATAACAGATTTTAACTAATTTCCTATTTAAAAAAACATTTTCATGTTCTTTAGATTTTGAAGGATTGACATTTTTGTTCTTTTAACTGTACACTAGGTACATAATGCTTCTAATAAATAAATCGTAGAGCATTTAAGGTAACCATTAAGAGAAAAAACAGCATGTGATGTGGTGGTTGGGGCGTTGGACTCCCACATGGCTGACCACAGTCCGAATCCCAGATGTAGCAGCTTGAAATTCACACTGGGCACATGTGCATGCATGCCCAAAGTCCCAGGAAGAGAGTGGAGGAGAGGGGATTGCTGCATGTTCATTCCCCCTGGGGGGTGATTTCCACTTTCCCTTTTACTCTCTGTCTCTCTCACCTCTTTCTGGTGAGTGCGCATGCTCTATGGCTAAACTCTTAAAAAATGAATAAATAAAAAGAGAAAAGGTTGAAAGATCTACTAAGATAGGAACAGTTAATCACAAAAAGTTGCAGAACTTATAATGCTCAAGAAGGAAAACAGGATGAAAAATAATATTTATTATATCATATGTATATCATATAATATTATGTATTTTGTATTACATAAGATGAAATATAATTTTAAAGTGCACATTTGAAGCCAAGTAGCTGCATGATCCCATCCTATAAAATTTAAGAGTCTGACAGTTTTCATTCATTTCTCTGTCTCCCTCTCCTTCAATTCAAGGTGGCAGTTTTCCTACTGGGGTGGCTGATTCAGTCTGTAATGCACATCCACGCTAATACCCCATCGATCTGTCACTTGGCCATACTTTTCGTTATTTGCAATAAAAGTTGGCTGCAGATTTTCCAAATCTTTACGTTCTAGTGCATTTTTGCTTAATAATTCCAAATTCAAAGTCATTTTTCTCCTTTCGTTTTACTAGAAGCAGTCAAGAGAAACCAAGTCACCCATTTAACACATCACTTAGAAATATCTTCAGCCAGACATCCAATTTCATCACTCACAAGTTCCATTTTCCACAAAACACTGAAATACAAACAAAATTCAACTATGTTCTTTGCCACTTTATAACATGGATTATATTTTTTTCTGCTATTCAATAGCATGTTCCCCATTTTCATCTAAAATCTCATCAGAATGGCCTATGCCACCCTTACCAACATTCTGTACATGATTTATATATTTCTAAGATATAAGTTCTCTGTATAGCTCTTTTCTGTGCTTTCTGACCTCTTCCAGAATCATTCTTAAATGTGCCTTTTATGGTTTAAATATGGTTTGTCTCCTATGAAGTTCATGTTGAAATTTGATTGTTAATGTGACAGTCTTGCACTGTAGAACCCTACAGAAATGGGACTCAATGGGAGACCTCGGGGTTATGAAGACTTTGCCGTTGTGGGTGGATTGTGAGTACTATGGATCTCGCACCATTGGCTGAATTCTCACTTTCCTGAAAATGAGTTAGTTGCATAGTAGGTTGTTGGGAAAGTCACAATGTGCTTTTCTTTTTTAAATTTTTTTTTCCTATGTAGAAATGCATCATGATTTTCCCGATGACCCAATAGTTGTTACATAGTGAGGGTGACACTCACATTTTATTTCTTTACATACATCCACTTGCGTTTCTGCTTTTCCACCATGGTGTCGTGCAGCATGTGGCCCTCGCCAGATGCCTAGGAAATGTCCACAAGGTGATCTCGGACTTCTTAGCCTCCAGAAAATGGAGCTAAATAAATCCCTTTTCTTCATAAGTAACCAAACAGAGGTTTCCTACGATACCAATGCAAAGAGACTAAGACAATAACAATCTCAACTTCTAGCATGCACTTCGAAAGCCTTCTCTTCTATCCATTATTCAATTACAAAACTGGCTCTACAGTATTCATTATAGTACCGCTACACTCTTGCTATCCTTTCTGTTTTAGTTCAAGCTGCTGTAGTAGAATAATATAGTCCAGTGATTTAAACAGGAAACATCCATGTCTCATAATTGTGAAGACTGAAAGTTTAGATTGAGGTGGCAGCATGGTCAGGTCCTCAATGATGGTCCTCTTCCTAGTTTACAGACATCCATCCTCTTGGTGTGTCTTCACTTGGGAGAAAGAGAACTAACTAATTCTCTGCTCCAGTCTTCTAAGGACACTATTCAGGAGGGCTCCACTCACTTCAACTGTTCAATAATTGCGTCCTAAAAGCCTCTTCTCCCAATATCACATTGGGATTAGGATTCTGGTGATCACAAACATTTAGGCTGTTAAAACTGGCTTATAATAATTAATCCCTCTCCCTTTCAGCTCATGGATGCCTTTCCTGATCACATGACAGAAAGGATTCAATGTTATTTGGAATAAAGTTGGCTGCCAATAGATAAATCTATATTGTCAAATAGCTGTGTCTGCTATAGGAAGGACTTAATGTCTTTAAATAAATTGTGCTAAGTATATTGTCAGGTTTTCTATGCATTTTTAATTTTTCCCCCCACAAGGCATGTGCCTTTGCCAGAGAGAGAGACAAAGAGAGAGGGAAAGTAAAAATCACCTCCAGGGAGGATAGCTACCCCTCAGTCCCTTCTCCTGTAATCTCCTCTTAGGATTTTGGGCAGGCAGGCACATACACTTGATCTGTTTTTTTATTTTTATTTTTTGGAGAGGTTTTTCCTATAGGGCACATGTGCTCGCCAAAAAAGACAGAGAGAGGTAGAAAGACAGAGCGAGAGATCACCCCCCAGGGGAGATGGTCAGGCCGCAATCACTTCTCCTCCCTTCTCCTTTCAGGATGGTGGGCACGCATGCACACGTGCCTGGCATGAGTTCAAGTCACCGGGTCTGGGACTCAAACTGCAGTTAACTACATGGGAGTCCAGCAACATAGCCATTATGCTAACTGCTGGTCCCATGCTTGACCTGTTTTTCAGGCAGCCAGGTCTGGCTATGTGGGATCCAGCTCCTTAACCACCTTGCCACTTGCTGGCCCCATTTTGAAATATTTTTAGGTACAATCTATGTTTTTATATAGCTATAGATATACTAATTTTTTTCTGAGTATTCTATTTATATGTTTCTGTACAAACTAATTTTGTTGAGGTTGTAAGTTATGGTAGTAATTCTGCTTGATGGATTATTTTTTATAGAAAGATATAATATACTACTTTTTTCTTTTTTTTGCTCATATTGGGTTGTTGGAAAAGTCTTGATGTATTTTTTCTATGCAAAAATGCATCATGACTTTTCCAACAGCCTGCTATTTAAATAAGTATTTTTTTTTTTAATTCAAAGGCATCTATACTACCTGTAGTGGTAGTGTAATAAACTAAAAAGAAAAAGAATATTAATAGTTTGACTCATAAAATTATCTTTTGGAAATTGAAAGAGAAAGGGCTAAGACAAGCAAAATATAGAGTTTATAGGAAAACAACAAATTATGAAAGGAGATATTGGTAGAACTCCTTTCTCCTGGAAAATAAAATAAAGTCACCAGAGCCAAAAAGATGGAGAAAATGAATAAAGGCTACAAACATAATATTTAGAGTTTCTATTATCTGTTTTAAGAAATTAACTTAAACTTTAATTTTACTATCATTTTAATAAAATATTGTAAGTATTATTTCAACATGTGCTCAATATAAATATCATTAATGATATATATTACATGTTTTGGTAATCATTGACATTTAAAGAGTATTACACTCACTGCGTGTGTATCAGATGTCAGTTTAGGCTGGGAACGTCTTGAGAGCTTAAGAGCTGCGTGTGGTGAGTGGCTACCATATTGAATTGTGCCGATCTAAACTCATCAATGAAAGCATAGTCATAGTTATATTCATTTAAAAGTAAAAGACTAATAAAATGCATGCTGTTTAAAAGAAAGTGATTAAAAACATACACATATAGGAAAGGGAAAAACTAAAAGTTGGAAAATATATACTAGACAAACATCAATCCCAGAATGCTGTCAGCAGAGAAACTAGACTTCAGATAAAAGCTATTACTAGGGATAAAGTGGGAGGTTTTATAATGATAAAGGGCTCATTTAACAAGAATACCTAATGAACTAATTTGTCTAAGTATCTAATAACAGAGTCTCAAATAAATGATGAAGCAAAGCCAATGGAAAATTCTGAAACTACTGTGCATTTATGAGATATTAAAGATTGTAGATATATGTATATACATGAATATTCATGTATGTGCACATATATGACAGAGAAGTTTATTTCTAAGATCTTAATGCAGTAACATAAGTAGGTGGTTAATGTGGTTCACATGAAATAGAATCATTCATCTGAAATACTACCTATTTTATGCACTGATAATAGTACACTTAGACTAGACGACTTTTATAAATGCATGCTTTTAGGTCTTTTCTGTATTTAAACTCTCTTTGTCCTGCTTACCAAGACAATATAATAAAACATTATCTTTGCCTTCTCATGAATGAGTTTATCTTCATTTTTTTTTAATTATCTAGTTCTTAGATAATTGAACAGTTACTGATACACATTCATTTTAATGAAAAGACTTATATAGCATCAAGTTATTCATTGTATTTCTATTTTCCCTAGGAAGACTGTTTCTGTCAATATGTTATTTGGTAGCATAGATGACATAATAATACAAAGTATAATCCAGGCTCAGCCACTGTGGTGCAGTTAGTAGTTATTGAACTGCAGTACATAAAGCCACATGATCAACCATGGGTTCAAATCCCCTGCCTGGTCAACCTCGAACTAAGTATGTCCTTGTGCCCAGCATCCTGATGAGCTGGAGGGATTGGGGAAAGGAGATGTTCCCTCTTGGAGATGCTCCTCTCTCTGTTTTTCTCTCTCTCTGTGTACATGTATGTTTTGTCATAAATCAGATATGTAAACTTGGGCCAGCCCAAGTGGCGGTGGTTAAGGTGACTGGATCACACACGGTCGACTGCATGGTTTGAGTCTCAGACCAGATGGCTTGAAAAATACTCTGAGTGTGTGTGCATGTGTGTTCAGTATCCCAAAAGGAGCGAAAAATGGAGAAGGGATTGTGGCGTTACCATCTCTCAATTGGGAGGGGGTGTTTTTTTCTCATTTATCTCTCTCTCTCTCTTTCATTCTCCAGTTATTGCAAGCACCCTCAGGCAAATTAAAAATTATGTGTGTGTGAGTGTATATATACACACATTAATAAAAAAAATATATATATATATTTAAAGTATAATCCAAGCATATATTATCATGATCTGCAAATAGCCAATTATGGTAGAAACTAAGTGAGATCTTTAGGAAAATTCATCCCACAATTAGTATTTAAATAATAAAAATAAGGCCAGCCTGTGGCATGGTGGTCAAGAAAGCTGGATTCCACATGGCCAACTGTGCAGTTTGAGTCCCATATTCAGACACTTGAAAAACGTGCATGTGTGCCCAAAATTCCAAAAGGAAAGAGAAAGGATTGTGGTGTGACCATGCCCTGTAGGAGGTACTTTCTTGATTTCTCTCTCCCTCTCTCTCTGTCTCCCTCTCTCTCTGTCAATTAAAAAAATAGTAAAAATAAATGAATAAAAATAATACAGTGTGAAATTATAAATGAAAAACTGAACATTGTTAAAGATCTATTTAAAATGCTGAAGTTATGATTCTTTGCATTTCACAGTTAATGACTAGAGGTACGACTAAAAGCATGGTATGACAAGCACATTGTATGTGGGAATTACCATCTCTCATCATCTAAGATACTGCAAGCGTGATTCATTTTGACAGTGGGATAAAAACTTTTCTCAAAAGACTTCTTAGTGACAAAATACATCAGTTAGACCCCAGCCTTGCGTCCATAACGAATGAAAAATATCAACACTTGATAACTTACAAGTAAGATACAGCATGAAGAGATGAATGCAAGACTAGTGTATGCTTGTAAACTGTAATTCTTACTTTGCTTTTTAATTTATGATTATCTTTACTCACTTATATTTAATATACATACATAAAGTAACAAGAGTTTTGCTGACATCTTTCATTATATAAATTGATCATTTTTAAATGTTTGAACTGTAAGTATATTTTGAACATTACAACATAAAATAAATATAAAAGGTCAATTATAGTCATGTACCATTGAAATAGTTAATATCTGATTTAAAAATCTAAAATAGCCTGTATACTTTAATGAAATGCAGGAATAAATTGGTTGGTAGAAATTAGAAGACAGAAATACTCTGTGCCAAACTCTAGGTCTGGTGCTGTAATAAATTATCTCATTAAATTCTCATAATGAACTCTTGAAGGATATATCAATGTTCATTTTGCATATGAGGTAACTGACATTGAGAGGGCTGAGGCAACTTCTTCAAAATGACACTCACCTTTTCTAAGAAAAATTCTTACATATTCCAAGTGTACTTTGTTATCTTCAGTAAGGACAAAGAAAGGAAGCTCATGTAGTGTCTGTCCTTTAATACCAAATCCAATGTTACAACAAGTTCATTTAGACACTGGGTGTGACTTAAAAACTATATTCTGACAGGGCCACCAAGTGATATAGTAGTTAAGGTGCTGGATTCTCACATAGCTAGCTGGAGTTTGAGTCCCAGACCCGGCAGGTTTGCCAGGCATGTGTACATGTGTGCCCAAAATCTCAAAAAGATAATGGAGGAGAAGGGATTATGGCATGACCATCCCCCTTGGAGGTGATTTCTCACTTTCCCTCTCTTAGTCTCTGGCAAGAACACGTGCCCTCTGACAAAAACCTAAACAAACAAAACTGTATGCTTACTAGATACTGCAAAGTCTATGATAGAAATTCCTACAGACTTTCTAGGTAGTAAGAGTTAAAGAATGTTAGAATTTGTTTTCCCAGTGTAATTCCAAAAGCAATAGTTTACACTCTGTGAAGTGAGACAGTTTTTGTATGACTATATGGTATACATGTCCAATTTATTTATATTGTATGCATTCGTATCTTATACATAAGTAAAAAATGTGTATCAATAAAGACAAATTCATTGTATTGTCTGGTAAAAATATACAAGAAACAGCCTTTGCTTTTCAAAACTTTCACACATCATTTTACAATAGCAGCACATGGGGTTAAAATACAAAGAGTAGTTTTGTAGCAGAGTGGAGGTCTTCAGTGTTTGCAAGTTCAACCTTAACAAATCCCCAATACTTCTAGATTACTGAGCTTTATTATTAAATCAGAGAAATCTGATGAACATGAATTCTATTGGCAGCTATAAAATCTCTGTGTTGAATATAATTGAAAGACCAGCAGATGGTGTAATTATTTTATCACTTGACTCCCACATAGTCAACCACAGTTTGAGTCCTGGATCTGCTGGCTTAAAACTCACACCAGGTGCATGTGTATGTGTGCCCAAAATTCCAAGAGAAGAATGGAGGAGAAAAGATTGTGGTGTGGTCATCCCCTGCAGGGGGAGAAGGGATTGTGGCGTGACCATCCCCCCTGGGGGGTTGATTTCTCACTTTCTGTCTCTCTGCCTCTCTCTCTGTCTCTCCAGCAAGTGCATGCATCCTATAGCAAAAATCTCTCTAAAATAAGAAAATAGGTGAAATTGTTTTTCTGTCTCTCTTCTTTCATCCTAGGACATACCATATGTCCAACCATGGTTCAAGTCCTGGACTTAGCAACTTTCTTTTTCATTTTTTCTTTTTCTTTCTTTCTATTTCTTCTCTGGTGAGTGCATATTCCCTATAGTAAATTTAAAATAATAATAATAATTTAAATAAATAATTCTTTAAGAATAAATAAATTGAAATAAACTCTATATTTATACATCAACAACTGGATTAATCCTTTAAAACAATGTCAAGGCAAAGATAGTACTTGTTGGCCCTTCTGCCAATGTAACTGAAGAATGGATTTTGCAATCTGAAACACTTTCTGGAATACTGTTTATCTTGTATAAAATGCGTGAGCTTCAACATGTGAGCTTCCCACTTAGAGAATATTTACTCAAATACAGAAGAGGATTTTAAAAAGTGCATAGAAAAATGAAATTAAAAGATAAAAATAGGGCTGACCCAATGGCATAATTGTTAAAGGAGCTGGATTCGAAATGACCTACTACACAGTTCCAATACTGCCCCCCACCCCGGCTTGAAAAGCAAGCTGCCTCTGTGTAAGTGCTTACCCCAAAGCCTGACGAGATGGAAAAATAGAGGAGAAAGGAATGAAGCATGACCATGTCCCTTTGTAGCATGCTTTCTCTGTCTTTCTGACTCTCTCTGGAGAGCACCCACACTCTCTGGCAACTGAAAAGAAAATTCTACTTAAAAATAAGAGATAAAAATATAACATTTATTTCTCAATATACACTTCATCAAGACATTTTCTTAAGTAATGGTACCAGCTGCTTAATTATCCTTAAAGAAGTAAAGATCCTGGGAATTTATCTATATCAGTATATATATATATATTTTTACTTTATTAATTGAAGAAATATGGGTGCCCTTTGAAGATTTTTTTTTTTTTGAAGATTACGAAATGACCAAAGTCAAAGGTGTCAATCAGGAATATAAGGTGAATGCCTTATGAGATTCCATCGAAACTCTCTCCAGATAGTCCTTGTTTGATGAGGTGATTGAACAGAAGCATTGTCACAGGGGAGAAGGATTCTCTGGAGAACTTTCTTGGGGGTCTGTCTGCTAAAGGTTCAGCTAACTTTCTCAGAACACTCTCATACTCTCATAATAAGAAGAAAAGCAACAGGCAAAATGCCTTGAACATCCCAAAACACTATTTTTCATGACCCTTGTTCTTAATCAGTCAATTTTGCTTAGATTGGACCACTTCCACCTCTTGGTAGCCATTGCTTTGATTGTGTTTTCTCTTTGGGATCGTATGGGTAAAGCCTGTGTCATCATCTTCTATTACAGTTCTTCAAAAACAAAACAAAACATATGCTTCAAGACTTTATTCTTCTTGTTTGGAATTTGTATTGCAAGTTCTGCTTTTCTCTGCAGTTCATTTTGGCTCAAAAGTTTTGATACCCATTGAGGAGAAAGTCTAATCAACTTTAATTTGTTTTCAGAAATGTGTAAGTTGAACCAGTCAAAATGTCCACGGTACTGGCTATTATTTCTGCAGTTAATTGTCAGTCCTCTTCAATTAAGGCATGAGTAAGATTCATTTTTTTCGTCGTAAATTAATGCAGATGCTCTGCCGCCATAACCGTCACCTCCAACATCATCTCCTCCCTCTCCTCTCCTTTTAAGATTTGTTAACTACTGATTTCTTAGGGATATTGTCCCATAAACTTTTTAAAAGAGTTATTTATTTAATTTAATTTATTATTATTATTTTTTTAATTTGACCAGAGAAAGAGAGAGAAAGAAAAAGTAAAGAAAGCCAGCAGGTCTAGTTCTCAGACCACAGTCAGCCATGTGGGAATCCAGAGTCTTAACCACCACACCATCTGCTTTCCCCCCCCCCATAAACTTTTTTAAACACCAAAATTAAACCATTCTTCCACTCAAGCTTTACCATAAATTTGATGGTTTTTTTTTCTTCAATTTTAGTAGAATTTATGTTGCTCTGATAGGGGCTTTATTCAAACTGATGTCTCATTCTGCTTATTCCTTCAAACTATTAGATCCATTCATATAACAAGTTAGCATGTATTTATTTTTAATTTTATTATTTTAATTTTTTAAAACAGTTTTGGCTATATGACATGTGGGCAGGCCAGAGAGACAGAGACAGAGACATAGAAAGCGAGAAATCACCCCTCAGAAGTGATAGCCATGCCACAATCTCTTCTCCATTCTCCTCTCAGGATTTTTGGGCATGCACATACATGTGCCAGTGTGAGTTCTAAGCCACGGGTCCATGGCTCGAACCATGGTCAACTATTTGGGAGTCCAACTACATAACCATTACGTCATCTGCTGGTCCCAGCATATGTTTATTTTAGCACTGAAAACAATTTAAATTTTTACATAGTTTTTCATAATACACATTTTTTATTAATCTTTTGAAAATTTCTTATAAAAAGGAAAATATTATGCCAGATTTATTGACTTTACCTAAATACTAAATAAATTATGTAAAAAGCTTGACTCCTTACAAAGGCTTGACAAATTTAAACTTTAAATTCCCTTTCTTCTTTTTCTCTTTAGTTTTGAATCACTAATTAAATATATTAGGTGTTACTCTAAATAATGCATATGCTCTTTCCAGGTCGAAAACTTTAAAACACTTTAATTTTTTCTTGATCATAAACTAGTTAGAAATGGATGAGTGATTAATTTAGAATTTTGGATTAGTGTAAGTAATAAATTTATTTCTCTTGATATACATTTGATTTCATGGTAATGTTTGTATCATTTGTAAAAAGATTCATCTAGGGAGCTGGGCATGGTGCTGTGGTAAAATGCAATGCTCTATGAATCATGCCAACATAGGAAGATTGCCTGTTTGTATCTAGAGATCTCCCTAAGTGTGTTGGGTTCACGTGTGCCTATGTTTGGGGCAGCTGATGATGGAGGTGAAGTATGATGCCAAGACCCTGTCAAAGGTGAAGTATTTCTCTCTCTTGCACTCATGAAATAAACTTTAAAAAAATGATTTATAAAAAAAAACATATTCAAATTAATTTATTTATGCATATGACTCTGGCTTAATATTATTTGATATTAGATACAGAATTCATATCATTTGACTCAAAATGGATAAATATGGAAAATTCGATGTTAAGTGAAGTGAGTTAGACTTTGACAGATACACACTGTATATCCCTGCTCAATATGTACCAAATGTCTGCATCTTATGGCACAAATGGAAAGATTTGAAGATGTGGTCATACAAAGGAAATGCGTAGATACCAGAGACTATAGGGAGGAGAGAGGATGGTAGAGTATAGATAATAGAGGAAGTGTGTGAGGTGCAAAGGGAAGAAACATTTAACAGACAAGAAAATGTAAAGTTCTTTGTTGAAAAAAATATATATTGTAGGGGCCAGCAGGTGGCACGAACATGAAGGCACTAGATTTTCACATGATCAATATGGTTTGAGTCACAGACACATATGTGCATGCATGTGTCCAAAATCCCAAGAGGAGAATCAAAGTGAAGAGATTGCATCATGGCTATTCCTCCTGGGGGATGATTTCTCACTTTCCCTTTCTCTATCTCTCTCCAGAGAGTGACTCACCCTATGGCAAACACCCCCTCCCCCAAATATGTACAGAGAGTATACATCGAGATGGGGATTTTATATATAATGCAAAGTTAATCTGAAAATACTTGTGAAATTTAAAAAAAACTATGCATATTGTGTCAAATCATTATTTAATTTTTTTTAATATTAGGGGATTTTGACTAACAAGTATTCTATTATACTTCATTTAAATCATCACTAAACTTATATACTTAATCTTAAATATAGTTGATAGTGGACTTCATCTCCTGAAACATCCCAATTACTCCTGGTAAAATGGTTGGTTTCTTTGCTGTTCATGTGCCTAGAACAGGCATTGAGTTCAGTTGTGTCAATGTCATCTGTCAAGCTGTCAGTATACAATCTGTGAGATGTTAGTCAGAGGTCTTGGTCCCTTGCCCCCTACCAGCTATCTGTTTAGGTATTTAGTTCATGCCTGATCCAAAACCAAAACAAAACACTAAAGAATCAGGCTCTTTGAATGACAGATATCAATGTTTATATAAAATAACTAAAATTCTTTAAATAAAATATGACATAAAAGTCATCATTAATATTGCATAGCTTTCAATAATACATTTGAAGACATGTTATTTATGGAGCCTGATATCATTATTTGAAGAAAATTACCTCTTAAGGTTTCATTTTAGAAAGGTAACCTAAGATTGAATTTTGCAGCATAGGTATAAGCTGTATTGACTGTCTTCTTTTAATTCCATAAGTCCAATTCATTCCAAATAATAGGTTCTACTGATGGAAACTCATTTTCTTATGTCATACATGTGAAATGTAATAACACCTGAAACCAAGTTCTGGTATACATAAATCAATATTTCCATCTATAAATGTCATTTTCCCTACGGTACAGGTTTTGCTGCTTTTGATTTAAGAATTGTCGTATTTCAAAGTACAAGTTTATTCCTTAGAGAAGCAGCTTATTAGCAGTAAAATAATCCCACAGATCATTTTGAGTAGCTGTATGTTAAGTAGAGATCTATGCAATGTCCCCGTAAAGAAGTGCTTATTTATTAGGAACATAACTAAAGTCATTTAGGAGAGATAACAATCAATTTAATTGGATACATCAAATGAGCAAAATACAAGGGGCTAGAATGTTAATATTATGATAATGTTATGCTCTATCAAGAATAGTCAATCTTGCCTTTTCAAGGACATGAAATGTGATATATGTTTTCCTTGAGTTCTTTGTGAGGCTTTTTAATGGTTTTAATTCTCCTCTATACCCTTATGATAAGACCATTACACAAAAATAAAAGTAGCATCAATTTTAAAATACACTAGGCAGTTATCTCATCATTTTATTGACCACATTCATTATTCAGTGGAATCAAACTGAAATGTCCAAAAATTTGATTAGTCCATATGGAGACCACTCGAGAAGAAAGCACGTCGAGGAGTGCTCTGAAGAGAAACATCCTCATTTTAATTTCCATCGCATCTAACCACCTAGTGACTGTATGTTTGCCTGACTCTTGATAGGAATTTACACCTAGTTATTAATTTGTGCCTTTTGGAAGAAATATGAGATTGGGCAGTTAAGCAGAAACTACATTGCTATTTCCATATGCCTTTAGAAAAGCAGTGTAAGGTGGGACCAGCAGTTAGCATAATGACTATGTCGTTGGACTCCCACATGGTTGACCGCGGTTCAAGTCCTGGACCCAGTGGCTTAAACTCACGCCGGGCGCATGTGCATGCATGCCCAAGATCCCGAGAGGAGAATGGAAGAGAAGGGATTGTGGCGTGGCCATCCCCCCTGGGGGGTGATTTCTCGCTTTCTGTCTCTGTCTGTCTCTGTCTGTCTGGCGAGCACACATACCCTATAGCAAAAATCTCTCCAAAAAAAAAAAAAAGAAAAAACAAAAAGCAGTGTAAGGTGATGTCCAGGAGTGAGGAGGTTCTCAGGGCATGGAATTTTCAGTTCTAAGATAAAGTCTTGACAAACTTAGATGAGCTGGTTTCTCGCATTGTTGATTCACCTTACTCACGAACAGACAGTGCCACATCTGAGAGACTCTACCTGCCTGATCCTCCTATAGAGACTCTCACTGTCGTTGATAAAATAGACACAGCAATCATAAACTGATGGGCCTTGATGATATTCTCTGTTCTCTGCAGGACCTGACCATAGTGACTCAACCTTGACTGTTTTGTCTATCAAGATTGATTTGTGTTGCTTCCTAACCCCATTTAGTATCTGCCCAGATAATGAATTTAATAATGTCTCTAAAATATTTATATCTGCTTGAATAGAAAGAATGGCTCTAGGGACAGGCAGGTGGTGTGGAGGTCAAGGCACTGGACTCCTATTTGGCCAACTGCATTTCAGGTCCCGACCTGGAAGCTTGCTTTCTCATTTTCTCTTTCACTCCCTCTCTTTGGGCAAATGAAACAATAATTAATAAAATTAAGTAATTCTTTAAAAGAATAAAAGAATGACTCTAAAGTGAGAATGTGAACAATACGAAGAGCACTTTAAATGAGAAGCTTCATACTGTATTCCAGTAATAGGTAGAACAATCTTTAGCTATGAAAACTTGCTACTTTCACACATGAATAATTTTAGAGATTACTTTTCTTTTCTTTTGCTTTAGGACACATGCACTCACTGGAGAGAGAGAGAGAGAAAGAGAGAGAGAGAGAGATGGAGAGAGAGAGAAAGAGAGAGCAACCCCAGGGACATTGTCATGCTACAATCTTCTCTCTTCTATTTTTCTCTTGGAATTTTGGACAAGCACACAAGTGATCCTGGCATATTTTTTCAAGCCATCTAGGGGACTTGAACCATACTGTCAGACATGTGGGATCCAGCTGCCTTAACCTCCACACCACCTGGCTGACCCAATACTAAAATTTTTTAAAATTGGCGGGACCAGCAGTTAATGTAATGACTATGTCGCTGGACTCCCACATAGTCGACCGCAGTTCGCATTCTGGACCCGGCAACTTAAAACTCATGCCGGGCGCATGTGCGTGCATGCCCAAGATCCCGAGAGGAGAACAGAAGAGAAGGAACTGCGGCATGACCATTCCCCCTGGGGGGTGATTTCTCGCTTTCTGTCTCTCTGTCTCTGTCTGTCTGTCTGGCGAGCATACACGCCCTACAGCAAAAACCTCTCAAAAAAAATTGGTACCAGCAGGTGGAATAGTGGTTATGGCACTGAACTCTCACATGGCTGATGGCAGTTCAATTCCCAGACCCAGTGGCTTGAAAATCAGGCAGGGCTTGTGTGTGTATGTGCCTGAAGTTCCAAGAGAAGAAGAGAGGAAAAGGGATTGCGGCATGGCCATACTTTTCCCTCTCACTGTCTCTGTCTCTTTCTGTCTGGCAAGCTCACACTCATAATGGCAAAAATACCAAAACCAAAACCAAAATCAAACAAAATCTTAAAAGAATTTTTTTAAAAAATATCTGCCAGGTAGGGTAAATTCCTGTGATGAACTAATACTGCTTCATGGTTTATTTGCAATAACTTAAAATTAATGTAAGAAAACCCCCTCAGAACCTGCTCTGGAGCTAGCTGCATAGATTCAGATTCAGGTTATACTCCTTATCAGTGATGCAGCCTTGAACTAGCCATGGTTCTGTGTGTTATTAAGTTTTAGATATTTTCAAACTAAGTTTCAAAAAAATTTTTTTATCACTTCAAAAGAAGTATATCCTACTTTCCAAAGTTACAACCATTAGAATTAAATGACCTATTTGATTCAGTTTAGAAAATACTTCATTTTCATTTTTCAAATGTAAATATATATATGCATATGTGTATATATGTGTGTGTGTGTATATATATATGACTATCTATTAAATATAAATGTTAAACAATGTATCTTGTTAGGAGCTTGGGTCATTAGTTATACAATAAATTTTTTTTGAGAGGTTTTTACTATAGAGTGTGTGCACTCGCCAGAAAGACAGAGAGAGATAAAGAGACAGAAAATGAGAAATCACCCCCAGGGGGGATGGCCATACAGCAATTCCTTCTCCTCTATTCTCCTCTCGGTATTTTGGGCATGCATGCACACACACCCAGCATGAGTTTAAGCCGCCAGGTCTGGGACTTGAACCACAGTGGACTACATGGGAGTTTAGAGACCTAGTCATTATGCCATCTGCTGGTCCTGTACAATGAATTCTTTAACTATTACTTAAGAATATCCAGAAATAATTTTAGGTACATATTTATACCTATGTTATCAAATATTCTAAATTTTAGACGAATAGAATTTTTTCACTTTGCAAATATTGTTAGATTAATGAAAATAGTAGGATTATCAGGTCTATTTTTCCTTGAAGTTAGTTCGTTTATAATCACTTTCTTTTTGGGGGGGGAGGCTTTTGCTATAGGACGTGTGAGCTCGCCAGAAAGACAGAGAGAGACAGAGAGACAGAAAGTGAGAAATCAACCCCCCAGGGGGGATGGCCACGCCACAATCCCTTCTCCTACTTTCTCCTCGCAGGATCTTGGGCATGCACACACACTTGCCCAGCGTGAATTTAAGCTACTGGGTCCGGTACTCGAACCACAGTCGACTGCATGGGAGTTCAGTGACATAGCCATTATGCTAACTGCTGGTCTCCCGTTTACAATCACTTTTTACAATGGCACACCACTGTCTTTACAAGGAAGCCTCATCAACAGAATATTTTTGTTGGTTCAGTTCACTTATAGACAGTGTTAAGATGTGTCAAGGATGACTGGGAATTTGATTTTGAAGAACTAAAGAAAGAAATATCATAGTTAAGAAAAGTACATATGAACAAAATGTAAATATCAGTACCTAACTCATTCTGTGCTGCCAGCATTACCCCAATACTAATGCCAAACAAAAACATCACAAGAGCATTACAGCCCAATATCCTTATGAATATAAATACAAAACTTCAAAAATATAATCCAGTCAAAACCAACATCATATTGAAAAGATTATTCACAATGACAAAATGGAATGTATTGTAGGAATGCCAGGGTGTTCAACATTAAAATACTAATCTAGATCATGATCTCCTTCATCCCTTCATTCCAGGCTTGGATGTTGCTCTCTGCCTTGTAATTTTTCTTTGTTTAGTGAGTTGGCTGAAGCTGAATCTCAAAATCTATTTCTGCCCCAGTGTGACTTCTCTGATGCACTTTCTCTCTGATTTTATGTGTGTGTGTGTGTGTGTGTGTGTGTGTGTGTGTGTGTTGGTTTATATTTTAGCTCTGGAACAGTGTAAACCATTTATTGATCAAAGATTGCCATCCTTAAACATACTTAGGAAGTTTGATTTTGACTTTGTACCATTAGATGTGTAATAGACTGAGGCAATACAGTTCAGGAGTTTACTTGTTCTCTATGTTTAGCAAGGAACTTCCTTGTACAAATAAGGGTTCTTGACAAACATAGCAGGATAGATGGATGGATAAATAGATAGAGGTAGAGATAGATAGATAGATAGATAGATAGATAGATATAGATAGATGATAGATGATGGATAGATAGATGATAGATTATCGATAAATAATAGGTAGGTAGGTAGATAGATAGATAGATAGATAGATAGATAGATGATAGATAGATAGATAGATAGATAGATAGATAGATAGATAGATATAGATAGATGATAGATGATGGATAGATAGATGATAGATTATCGATAAATAATAGGTAGGTAGGTAGATAGATAGATAGATAGATAGATAGATAGATAGATGATAGATAATAAATAGATGATAGGTAGATAAATAGATGCTAGATAGATAGATAATAGATAAGAGGAGATTATTGGGGGAATTGGCTCACATATTAAGCCAACTACAGGATTGCAACCCAGGGAAGCCTATAATGTAAGGCCAGGTCTGAAAATCTCAGAACCAGGGAAGTTGTTATAATTCTCAGTCTAAGGCTAAAGTCCTGAAAACCCGAGGTGTCCTGGTACAAGTTCTGGAATCTAGAGCCAGAGAACCTGGAGTTATGTTGTCCAAGGACAGAAGCGCGTTCCAGCTCAGAGAGAGTAAATTCTCCTTTACTCCACGTTTTCATTTTTTTCTGGCCCCCAGCTTACTGAGTGGTGTCCACCTGCATTGAAGTGAAGGCCTTTCGCCCCACTTAGTCCACTGACCCACATGCCAGTCTCCTTCATAAAAACTCTCACAGACTCACCCAGAAATATGCCTTAATGGTGTAAAACTAGTCAATAATTTGCTTACTGACAGCACAAGTATTCCAAAATATTCACAAGTGACAGTATTTAATTAGATACCTAATGAACTGTCTAGAATACATTTTCTTTATTTTTAAAGAATTATTTCCCCTGGGACCAGCAGATGGAAGAATGGTTACATCTCTGGAGTTCCAGCTAGTTGAACATAGTTTGAGGCCAGGACCCAGCAGTTTAAAACTCATGTCAGGCATGTTTGTATGTATGCCCAAAATCTCAAAAGGAGAATGGAGGAGAAGGGATTATGGTATGGCCATCTCCCCCAGGGGGTGATTTCTCACTTTCTGTTTCTCTGTCTCTCTGGTGAGCTCACATGCCCTATAGCAAAAATCTCTCTCAAAAAACAAAAAAGAATTACTTGCCCTAAAAGAGTAAAAATAAAATCCTGAGGGCTTAATCATAATTTAGCATCTCATATTTCATAAAACTCATATATTCTAACTACTGAGTAATTTGATATATCTTAATCTTTTTATCTAGCTCTTCATATATGCTTCTTCCAAAAAATATTATTTTGCTAATCATGTTCCCTAGAGAATTGACTTGACTTAAAACCTGACTTTAAACTTGAAAAATAGTAACTATTCACTACAATTACATATTTACAAATGTGTAAGATATAAAAAGTATTTGATATAAGATGGATTTTGCCTGTCAGTGCTTTTTTAAATGTCTTGATGAAACCTTTAAGTCATATATAATATTATAAATAATACACATTTAAAGAGTTTTGCTTAGGTTTTTAATTTTTTTGTTATAATATAGAAATTAAAATATGACAGTACAAATTTCCATCATATGCATATGAACAATTTTGGTGATCCAAACTAAAATGACTGTGGGTAATTGTATACAGAGAACAATCACTGGACACTCTTATTTTGAATTTTTTCTTGAGGGAGATTTTTGCTATAGGGCTCATGCACTCAATGGAGAGACTGAGACAGAAAGACAGAAAGTGAGAAATCACCCCACATGGAAGATGGCCATGTTGCAGTCCCTTCTTCTCCATTCTCCTCTCAGGATCTTGGGCATGCACACACATGCGCCTGGAGTGAGTTTCAAGCTATGGGGTTCTGGACTCAAACCGCTGTTGATCATATTTGACTCAGCAGTTAGTGTAATGGCTATGTTGCTGGACTCCCATGTAGTAAACCGTGGTTTGAGTCCCGAACTCAGTGGCTTAAACTCACACAGGGCGCCATGTGAATGTGTGCCCAAGATCCCAAGAGGAGAATGGAGGAGAAGGGATTGCAGCTTGACCATGCTCCCTGGAAGGTGTTTTTCGCTTTCTGTCTCTGTCTCTCTCTGTCTTTCTGACGAGCGCATGTGCCCTATAGCAAAAACCTTTCCAAAAAAAAAAAAATATATATATATATATATAGCCTTGTTATGGTCCTAAAATTTTACAATTTTAGTTGCCTTTGTTGAAGACATTCCAATGCATGTTCTATTTGAAGGATGGATAATTAATTTGCAGAACTTGGGACATCGTTTTCTATTTCTGTTGCAGGATGCTAACAGGTACCTATAAGTGTGCAAAGTAAAACTGATACAAAGAACAAGAAAGAGCAGAAATGACAGAGTGAGTGAGTGTACTGGGTGATATGTGGTCAGTGGATCTCAGATTTCCTGTCTACTAAAATAATGTCGGGATATCTCAGGCACAGTCTGAAGATAAAGGCTATTGACTTTACACCTCCTAGAAACAAACACATTATATTGGTCAGTCATTTGAAAAAGTGAAAAATATGACCAAGAAACTATTAAATAAAATGTGACTTCTGTACTACTTTTATGTAATGAAAAGTAAATCTGTTTTTAAAATTTGATTTTATTTCTGTTTTGACTTTTAAAATGACGAAGATTTAGACTTCAACATTATCGCCTTATACATTGCATTATTCAATTAGAATCCCTCCAGGCCTAGAGATGACAAATTGTAGATAATATGCACAAATTTGCATGGGTCAACTCATTTAGCGAAGGAATAATACTAATGACACGACAGTACTACAGAGAATCCAAAACCTCCGGCAGAATCTTAATAGCTGAACTGATATGTGTTGGATTTTGCCTTAAGAGCTTTGCCTTAAATAAGTCAAGTAACAGTCTCAAGAAACATACCAGGTAGATATTATTATCAACATTTTAGAAACTGAGGCATGGTAACTTTACATAAATTTATTATTACTGTAATCCATATAGTTCATGTGAATATCCTGGGCTCTTAATCCCAACACCATGCTTAAATTATTTGAGGCTTTGTTGCCATTAAACAATGAAACCAGTGACATCTCTTTAGATGTTTAAAGCAAAGTCTAAGTTGCTTAGAGTTACATCTTTCCAGTTAGAATAAGCATAAACAGTTTAAAGAAGATAACAACTAAACTTTACATTTAAACACACTTTTCCATTTTAATCATATCAAATTTAAATCTATAGTCTCAGGGTTCTATAGGCAATTTCTGAGATATAATGAATGCATACAGGTTTGTATTTTTGGTTGAAAACAATTAATAACATATATTGCTTAAAAATATGTCTACAGAATGCCTAAAATCCTTTCAATGTCAATATAATTTTTTTGCTACAATCTCAAACTTGATATAAAAATACATGAGAAGTTTGGTAGGCAAAGCCTTGCTTTAAATTATTCTTAAAGTCTGCTCTCTAGATTTTCAATTATCTTTTCTTTCCCCCCTTTTTGGCATTTCTGATAAATAAATACCTCAGTGCTGCTGTGCACGCAGACCAAAGTGTAAAAATCTATTTGCTTTTTAAAATTACTCAAAAAGATGAAATTATAAGGCACATATTTATTTCTCTTTTCAGTGCCTTCAGAGACAAGTTTTAAAATATTACAAATGCATATTTTTTTGTACACTCATATAGGTGATCCTAGAATGGGTAACCCATCTATAATGATGCACATTCTTCACAGGTTTGGCCTGTGGCATAATAACAATGAACAAATAACCCTTTGTTGTATACAGTGTTAGGGGACATAATCTAGTGTCTATTCATATCTTCATCTGTAAATTTGCATGCTGCACTAATACAAAATAGTTTTACTAAAGTCATGATTGAGCTATTAGTCTGTACTGATAATAACAACAGAAAAATAGCACAAAATATAGACTCTGAAGATTGTCCATTCTTACAAAGAACATAGATTTTTCTTTCTATAGGTTTCTTTTTACAATTGACCAAAAATGTATATACTTATCATATATAATATGTTGGGTTTTTTGTTTTGTTTTGTTTTTTGAATTTTTTACTTTATTTATTGTTAAAGTGAAAGTAAGAAAGCAAGCCACCAGGTTCACGACTCAAACTGTGGTCAGCCATGTGAATTCAGCACTTTAACCACTATTTCTCCTGCTTGCCCACAGTATGTTGTTTTGATAGTTATACATTGGAGCCAACAGATGGCATAATGGTTGCATCACTGGACTCCCACATGGTCAACCCATGGTTTGAATGCCAGAGCCAGTGACTTAAAACTCACACCAGGTGCATGCGCATGCATGCCAATGATCCCTGAAGGAGAATAGAGAAGGGGTTACAGCATGGCTATCCCCCCTGGGGGGTGATTTCTCGCTTCCCTCTCACTGTCTCTGTCTCTCTCTCTCTCTGCAGTGAGTACATGTGACCTAAGGCAATCACTGCTCAAAAAAGAAAAAGATGAAATACGGATATATTGTGGAAAGGCTAAATAAAGCTAATACACATATGATTTATTTCATGTAATTATTTTCTTTTTTGTAGTGAGAACACTTATAAATTACTCTCAGCAATTTTTATGAATATATTATTATTAACCATACCACTCTGTTGAACAATACATCTCTTAGACTCATTTCTCTTGTCTAACTAGAATTTTGCATCCTTTGATTAACATCTCCCAACTCTTCTGCCTACCCCAGCCCCTTAGTAACCATTTTATTCTCTAAGGGGTTTAAATTTTATAGATTCATTATGGAAGTAGAATTAGGTAGCATTTGTATTTCTATATTTGATTTATTTTACTTACATAGTGTCTTCCAGATTCATCCAAGTTGTTGAAAATGACAGGTTTTCTTTCTTTTCTGAGGCTGAATTGTATTCCATTGTGTATTTATACCACATTTTCTTGCTTCATTCCCTTAGTGGACAGTTAGTCTGCTTTAGGATCTTTTTTTTTTTTTTTTGGAGAGATTTTTCGCGTGCGCTCGCCAGACAGACAGAGAGAGACAGAGAGACAGAAAGCGAGAAATCACCCCCCAGGGGGGATGGTCACGCCGCAATCCCTTCTCCTCCGTTCTCCTCTCGGGATCTTGGGCACGCACGCACACGCGCCCGGGTGAGTTTTAAGCCACCGGGTCCGAGACACGAACTGCGGTCGACTATGTGGGAGTCCAGCGACATAGCCATTACGCTAACTGCTGGTTCCCTGCTTTAGGATCTTGGTTATTGTGAATGATGTTGCAATGCACATGGAGTGAGTGCAGATATTTCTTTGACTAAATGATTTAATTTCTTTCAGTTACATACCCAGTGATAGGATTGCCGAATTCTGTGACTGTTACATTTCTAATTTTATGAGAAACCTAGGTCATCTAGAAAGTCATGACGTATTTTTCTGTAATTTTCCACGGAAAAATACGTCATGACTTTCCCAATATTTTCCATAATGGCTATCCTACTTTACATTTTCACCAACAATATGCAAGGTTCCCTTTTCTTCAAATCCTCTCCGTATTTTTGGGTATTGTAATAGCAGACTCTTTTTTTCATGGGCATGAGATTATATCTCATGGTGGTTTTAATTGCACTTCTTCAGTGATTAGTGATTTTGAGCATTTTTTTTTCTGAATACTTTTCTTATATTTTGCCGTTTGTATGTGTTCTTTGAGGAAATACCTATTTAGATCCTGGATTGATTTTGTAGGTGGTTTATTTGCTTGCTGATGGTCTTACAGTGAAGTATTAATCCATTTTTATTGACTTATGAATAATGCTGCGATAAACATGGATGTGCAAATATCTTTCCAATTGAGTATTTCTCTACCCTTTGAGTAGAGAATACCAAGGAGTAAGATTATGGAGTCATCTAGTAGTTCTATTTGTAAGTTTAGTTTATTTACTTGCTATAGCATGCATGCACTTACCAGAGAGGAACAGGGAGTGAGACATGGAATAAGAATGTGAGAAATTACTGCTCAGGAAGGATGGGTATGCATGCCATAAGTACCTTCTCCTCTATTCTTGTTTTGGGATTTGGGGCATGCATACACAAATGTGTATCTTTCAAGCTGTCAGGTCTAGGACTCAAACTGCTCAGTCAGCCCTGTGGGATCTAGCTGCCTTAATCTCCATGCCTTCTACTGGCCCTATTTGTAGGTTTTGGAGAACCCCCATATTGCATACCACAGTGGATGTAACAGTTTACATTCCCGTTTACAGATGTAGAAGAGTTCTCTTTTCACCACAGCTTCACCAACTCTTGCCATTCTTTATTTTCTTGATCAAAGTCATTTTTATTGATTGTGATTTTGATTTATAGTGTGAATAAATTATCTAATTTCTCCAATAGAGAAAAGGGTCTAATTCTCTGAATAGCCCAAAAATCTTGAGTGAAAGGAACAAAGCTGAAGTCATTTTATTTTACAATATAGTATTAATGTAAAATAAAAGTGGAGAATTAAAACACTCCTCAGTATGATAATCATTTATGTGAACAGAAGATAAGGCATCAGTGGAATGAACATGGACTTTATGAACAAGTTGACTAGGCCTAGAGTACAGTAGTTAAGCACGTGTGCTCTGCAAGCCTAAATTCTGATTATGAATCCTGGCTCTACCACATGACACTTGTGTGGCCAGTTTAATGTCTCTTGTGGCCAGCCAGTGGCACAATGATTAAGGCACTGGACTCCTACATGGCTGACCGAGGTTCAAGTTCAAGTACCAGACCTAGTGGCTTGAAAATTACTCAAGGTGCTTGTGTGTGTGTGACCAAAATCCTAAAAGGAGAATGGAGGACAAGGAAGTGCAAGCATGGCCATTCCTCCCACACCGGGGGGCAAAGTGATTTCTCATCTTACTTCTCATTGTCTCTCTCTCTCTCTGTCTCTCCCTCCAGTGAGTATATATGCCTTATAGCAGAACCCACTATAAATAAATGAGTAAATAAAGTATGTCTCTCTGAAACTAAGTTAAATAGAAATTATATTATCCTTCATCCCATCGATTGACTTTCAGGACTAAATGAGCTTTAGCACGATGTCTGGTGCCTTAAAATTGTTAGCTTTTATTATTCTTGGCTACATTCATATGTGTCATAGGAGAATTTTTATTCCATGTAAATAGGGGAAAAGGGTCTTAAAATTTTTGTCATTAAAGAAGTAAACTTTTCTCAGTACTTAAGCATTTTAGTGTTCACTTAAAGTCAACAGCCAAAAAAAAAGAGTAAGATTCAATATTTTGGACCTGTGTGAATATTTCATTGCATTGTGAAAGACCTCAAAGTTGTTGAAATATATAATAATATGAAAATAAACTTAAAGAACCAGGGAACCAGCAGTTAGAGTAATGGCTATGTTGCTGGACTCCCACAAAGTCGACCACAGTTCGCGTCCCAGACCCGGTGGATTAAAACTCACGCCGGGCGCGTGTGCATGCGTGCCCAAGATCCCGAGAGGAGAATGGAGGAGAAGGGATTGTGGCGTGACCATCCCCCCTGGGGGGTGATTTCTCGCTTTCTGTCTCTCTGTCTCTCTCTGTCTGTCTCTCTCTGTCTGTCTGGCGAGCGCACGCGCCCTATAGCGAAACCTCTCAAAAAAAAAAAAATATAATAAAATAGAAAAAATAAAGAACCAGCAGGTGGTGTGGTGGTTAAAGTAGCTGGACTCCCACATAACCAACAGCAATTCGAGTCCCAGACTTGACAGCTTGGTTTCTCACTTTTCTTCTCTCTCTCTGGTGAGCACATGCGCCATGTAGAAATTTAAATAATAATAATAATCCATAAAGTTAAATAAATAATTCTTTTAAAATGGTAAAATATCTTAATTTATAAAGTCATGAAGTATAGAAACTGCACAGCCTACAAACTTAGAATGTTAGATGTCTGCCCTCATCTCCTCTCATTATTATCTTTGTCTTCTGAATAAATTAATTTTGTGCACTTTTTCTTTTCATTATAATGCTTGTCATAGCTGAGAACAATCAGCATCATTATAATGCATAATGGTGTTGAACATTATGGTAGTGTATTCCATAACTTTGATACATTTCAAGCCCGCACTTGATTTTCTTGCAATTTCATTATACCTGTCTTGTTAATAAAGCTGTAAATATGAATTCAAACACAAGATACTATTGTAAAAATACATCTTTCTATTTTCTTGCTTTTTAATCTCATGTTAGAGTGCAAAATGTCATAAATACAAGGTTTCAACAAAAATCATATTAGTGTATTAGTTGCAGGTTGCAATGCTTTATGTAAGTGAAATATTGCTTGTTAATATACAGTTTCAATGCCCAAATAAAAATATTTAATACTTGAAATACAGAGAAATAATTTGAATCTAAGAAGAATCTACCATCCTAGCATGCATATAAAAACATAAATGACTAATGTATAAATCCATAGAAGCAGAGAAAATGTATTAAAAAACTTTTGTGTAAAATATTTTACAAGAAGTTATGTGCTTCAGAAGAAAAATCAAATTTAAATATTTTAATGTAGTCAAGGAAATTTTAGTTTGCAATACTTAAATTTTCACTCAGCATTTATAGAAATGCAAGATTTATATAATGTTTGATTCAATATTTTCTCTCCAGTAGGCCACTTTAATAAAATATATTATCACTTACATTCTATAATAATATTTCAAAAGATTTGTGTGTACTCTATAATATAATAGATGACAATGGGGCCAGCAGGTGGCGTAGTGGCTAACATGCTGGACTCGCATATGGCTGACTGTAGTTTAAATCCCAGACCTGGCAGCCTGAAATTCACTCATCCTAAGAGGAGAATGGAGAAGGGATTGTGGCAAGGCTGTCTCCCTTGGGGAGTGATTTATCACTTTCTATCTCTCTGTCTCTCTGTCTCTCTGGCAAGTGCGCACATCCTATAGCAAAAATATCTCTAAAAAATATACATAGATAATAATAAAATCTATTCTTTTTAAAATCAATGATAAAGATTTGTACTGCTTAAATTAACATTTTAATAAATATCAACAGTGTAGTTAGTCTAAGCCAAAAACAAAGGTGATTAAATCAAAGTAAAAAAGGAGTAATTGGCACATACACACACACCATAAGTACTTCAAAACTTTAAAATTTTATAAAGACAGATGTATGCAACATATTATGATTTGATGCAGTCTCAGTGGTGTTTGACTAATGAGAAAAATCTGTTCAATGATTTAGTCAATTCTGTATCACAAGCTGAACTCTGAGGTCATCAATTTCCAGAGTAAGGTTAGAATAGGTTTTCTAATTATAACTTTCTTTTGAACAATATAAGTTCAAATAGCAAAGATAGCATCAAAAGTAGATTATTAGATCAATCAATGTTAAATGAAATATGATAAAAGATATTTATCATCTTACATACCACTTGCAGAGTAAAGACAATATAAAATTTCAAAAGAATTTTAAAATATATAACAGTTGCAGTTTATTTTAGGAGCAATAATAGTATTTTAGAATTTCAAGAGGGGAATAATGAGCATCTCATATTCTATTTGAAATTATTTTGTGTTGACCTGCTCATTTTATTTCATTGTGGCTCCAAATCTCTATTTTTTATTTAAATATCATCTGCATATTATACTTTCAAGTATCATTATTTCAATGTTAACATCTTGAATGTTTTTTAAAAAGTCATTTACTTTGTTCTTTAACACTGGTGATTATCTTTCTCTTTGAATTTCTTCTTGAACTTTTTTAGAAAGTTTTTGCATACATCTCATACTTTTTCTTTATCTGAATTTCTTCCTGGACGTTTTTAGAATACTCCTTTCTGCACACATATCAGAACTTCCTTTACTCTTCCTGCTTCCAACATTTAACAAATACATATTGAGTATCAACCATGTGCCAGTTTACCCTGTGCTTGATACAGAAACTACTTTATTTAGAGATATTTTATAAACGAACTTCTGAAATTCAATTTCTAATTACATAGCCCTAATTTACCAAATTTAGCATCAGATATTTTTCACATCGTATTTTTTTTACATTTTTTACACACATTTTTCACAAATTTAAAGATATGGAAGATTGGGAACCAGCAGTTAGCGTAATGGCTATGTCGCTGGACTCCCACGTAGTCGACCGCGGTTCGTGTCCCGGACCCGGTGGCTTAAAACTCACGCCGGGCGCGTGTGCGTGCGTGCCCAAGATCCCGAGAGGAGAATGGAGGAGAAGGGATTGCGGCGTGACCATCCCCCCTGGGGGGTGATTTCTCACTTTCTGTCTCTATGTCTCTCTCTGTCTGTCTGGCGAGCGCACGCGCCCTACAGTGAAAATCTCTCCAAAAAAAAAAAAAAGATATGGAAGATTCATTTCAGCTTTAAGAACATCCACAGGCTGAAAGTGAAGGGATAGAAAAAGATATTCCATGCAAAGGATAACGAAAAGTAATAAGTTTATTTTATAGATTTTTTTTGAGATAGATTTTTGGCTATAGGTCATGTATGCTTGCCAGAGAGACAGAGAGATATAGAAAGAAAGTGAGAATTCACCACCCAGGAGGAATGGCCATCCTGCAGTCCCTACTCTGTTCTCCTCTTGGGGTTTTGGGCGCACACACGCACACACACACCTGGCATGAGTTTCAAGCCAACAGGTCCAGATCAGACTGCAATCAACCATGTGGGAGTCCAGCACTTTAAATGCTGCACCACCTGCTGTTCCCTATTTTATAGTTACTAAGGGGTCAATTCATGAAGAACTTGTAAGAGTTATTAATATTTCTGCAATCAACATCAAAGCCCCTAAATATATAAAGTCAATACTAATGGAACTGAAATGAGAAATAAGCAGAAATTTATTAGGAGTAGGGGACTTTACTTCCAACTAAGGATAAGTCATCCAGAAAAAAAAAATCAGTAAGAAAACAATGAATTTAAATACTCTAGATCAAATAGACATTCCATTCAACACCACCAAAATACACATTTTTCTCAAGCCACATGCAACATTTTCGAAAACAGATGACAGGTTAGGACATAAAATAAGTCTGAAAATATTCAAGAACATTTAAATTATATTAACTATACTTCCTAGGAACAATGATAAGAAACTAGAGAAAAGTAACAGGAGGGATGCTAGAAAATTCTAAATATATGAAAATTAAGCAACACACTTCTGAATAATCAATGAATCAAGAGAAGAATCTAATAAAAATAAATAAAACAACATGCCAAAATTAATAGGATTGAGCAGAATCATTTTAAGAGGTATGTTGTAGTAGTATTGAATAAGATGAATACACACACACACACACACACACACACATATATCCCTTATACATTGAGTGCATGCTTTGAAAAAAAACAAAACTATACTCCATTAAGATACACAGTGGTTATATGTAAACCAGTGATCACAATTAAATAATAAAATTAAAAAATAAATAAATGAAACCATCAAGGCCACATGAAACAAAGTTAATAACAGACTATTTTGAACACTGTATATTGACATAATGAATAACCTAGAAAAAAATGGATACATTTCTAGACATATGCAATTTACTTAGACTAAATATCAAAGAAATAAGAAATCAGAACAGTGATAATGAGTGAGAATACTGAACTGGTAATCAAAAACAACAAAGAAAAACAGTGAAGAAAGTCTAAGATAACTATGATGAAATTTAATGAAATCTGTCCAAAATTTAAAGAATTAATATCAATCTTTCTTTAATGTTTTTAAAAAATTGATGCAGAGAGAGTACTTCCAAACTAACCACACAAGGTCCAAATTACTCTGATACCAAAGTCAGACAAGAATACTCCAAGAAAAAAATAATTATAGGCTAATGTATCTAATGAATATATATGTAAAAATCATCAACACAAAACTAACAAGCACAATTAAATAGCACGTTAAAAGAATTACAAACCATGCTCAAGTGAGATTTATTCCAGTAATTCAAGCTGGTTCAATATAAGCAAACCAATAAATGTGATTTAACAGATTAACAGAATGAAAGATAAAAACCAAAAGATTATAATCTTATTAGATACACAAAAATCTTTTAACAGAATTAAACTATTTTCATGATAAAAATTGTTAACAAGTTGAGTAAAGGAAGAATGTACCTCAACATATTTAAAGCCTTTTACACCAAGCCCACTGCTAACATCACAGACAATGGTGAAAAGCTGACAATTTTCCTTCTATGATTAGTAACAAGACAAGGGTTGTCACTATCACCACTTCTAGTTGACACAGCATTAGAAGTATAGAAAATCCTAAAGACTAACTCCACCCCCCCCACACAAAATAAGTTAAAACTAATAAATGTATTTAAGATTGTAGGATGTAAAATTAACATACAAATTTAAGTTATGTTAGCAACTATCTGAAAATGAAAGAAAACAATCCAATTTTCAACAGAAAGAAACAAACATATAATAAAATATTATGGAACAAATTAACGATGGAGGTGAAAGGGCTGTACATAGGAAAGTATAAGGAGCTGGTCCCATGGCATAGTGATTAAGCATTAAGAGTCAGATCACATGTGGCTGATCGTGATTTGAGTCCTAGATCAAGTGGTTTGAGTGACGTGCTGGTATCTGTGAATGTGTGCTGAGAATCCTGACAGGGTGGAATGATGGAGTAGGATTTCAGTATGACCACACCCTATTGGACAGACTGCTTTCTCTCTTGTGTGATAAGCACACAAGCCCTCTGACAATAAGAACAAAAACAGAAAAAGAACAAAAAAGAAAACTGTAAGAGATTTTAAAGGAAGTTAAAAACATAAGTATAAAGGTATTCCATGCTCATTATTAAAAAAAAGTAATATTGTTAAAATGTCTATATCACTGGGACCAACAGGTAGCTTGGTGGTTAAGGTACTTAACTCTCACATGGTTGGAGTCCCAGACCTGGTGGCTTGCTTTCTTACTCTCTCTCTTTCTCTACATCTCTCTGGTCAAATGAATAATAATGAATTAATTTAATCAATAATCATTTTTTTAAAAAATTATATTACCAAAAGTGATCTATAGCGTCAATGCAATTCTTATCAAAAATCTATGGTGGAGGGGCTAACAGGTGGCATAGTGGTTAAAGTGTTGGACTCATACATGTTCGATAGTGGTTTTAGTCTCATGCCTGGTGGCTTAAAAATCACACTGTGCATGTGTGTCCCAAATCCTAGGACGAGTATAGGAGAGAAGGGACTACAGTGTGGCCACCCCCTGTGGGAGGGTGGGGAGGTGATTTCTCACTTTCCTCTCATTTTCTCTCTTCTCTGTCTCTGGTAAGTCTGCATGCCTTAAAAAACCTTAAAATATAATAATCCATGGCGAGCCAGCAGGTGGAATGGTGATTAGGTACTGGACTCTTACATGGCCAACTATAGCTTGAGTTCCAGACTTGGCAGCTTGAAAAATCACACCATGCATGCTAGAGTGTGTGTCTAAAATTCCAGGTGGAAAATGAAGAAGGGGTCGCAGCATGGCCATCCCTGCGAAGGGGGGATTTCTTTTCCTCTCACTGTCTTTCTCTGTCTGTCTCTCCTGTGAGCATGTATATGCACAACAGCAGCAAAAAAAACGTGGCAGGTTTTTTTTTTTTTTTTTTTCTCACAGAAATAGAACAAAACAATTTTAAAATTTCTTTGGAACTGCAATAGTCTAAAAATAGCCAAAGCATTCTTGAGAAAAATGAACAAATCTGGAAGCTTCACAATTCATGATTTCAAACTATATTACAAAATTATAATAACGAACACACTAAGCATACTGGTGTAAAACAAGCACAGTAGAGCAATGGAAAAAAATCAAATGCGGTGAATAAACACACAAGTATACGGTCAGCTAATACTTGCCAAAAGTACTACTGATACACAATGAAGAAAAGATAGATTTTTCAATAAATTTTGATAGAAAAACTGGATATTCACATGTGAGAGAATAAAATTGGACCCTTATACTCCTCATAAAAATGAATTAACATAAATTGAAGCCTTACATGTAAGAACCACAACTATAAAATTACTAGAAGCTCCTTGACATCAGTCTTCACAATGAGTTATTGGTTTTTACTTCAAAAACATACTTAACAAAAACAAAATAATAAAATAATCAAGTGTGATTACAGCAAACTGAAAACTGCACGGGAGAGAAATCAACCAAATGAAAAGGCTACCTAGAGACTGGGAGAAAATATGTGCAAACCATATATCTGGTAAGGGCTTAAAATACAAAATATATCAGGGATTCATATAACTCAATAGCCAATAAAAACTATAATAATCTGATTAAATAATAGTAAAAGGATCTGAATAGACAGTTTTCCAAAGACATACAAGTGACTGAGAGGTATGTGAAAAATCGCCCAGCACTACTAATTATCAGAATCATGCCAATCAAAGCCATAATGAAATACCATTTTACACCCTTAGGTTAGCCTTTATTAAAAAAAAAAAAAAAAAAAAAAAAAAAAAAAAAAAAAAAGACAAGAGATAGCAAGTTTGGCATTGATGTATAATAAAAAGAACCCTTGTTTACTGTTTGGGTAGAAGTAAATTAATATAGCCATTATGGAAAACTGCACAAATTCCACAAAGAATTAAAAATGTAAGTACCATTGTGGCAGGCACTGAGGAGTTAACACTGAATCTTTGGCCCCAGCTGAGAGCTAAGCACAATCTTTTATGGGTGAATTTGGGGAGGGGTGGTTTCAGCATGTTTGGAGTGTCTTATCAGGGAAAAGGCTCAGTGTCTGCCCTAATACAGAGCTGGCAGCCAGCTCAAGGCCTTGGTTCAGGGGAGGGGCAGCTACTTGTGTAGGGGACAGAAAGTTCAGGCAGCTATCCTCCTTGGGTTTCTTAAGGTTATTCATGAGTCCTGGACTGCTCCACATCACCAATTCTACTTCTGGCTATATAGACAATAGAAATAAAAAATGAATATATCAAAGAGCTATACGCACTCCAATAATCTTTGAAGCATTAGTCACAATAGTTAAGACAAAAAAACAAAATAGGTGTCTTTCAAGGAGTGATTTTTAAAAATGTGGTATATACGTGTACATATATACGTATATGTATATGTACTAATCATATTAAAACATGTATAGTTTATGTATACATATATACGCACACGTGTGTGTATATAAACACTATACACACACACACACACACACCACTGTGTGCATATGTATATGTGTATATGCACACAATAGAATATTACTCAGCCTTAAGAAGGGAGATTCAGGGACCAACAGTTAGCGTAATGGCTATGTCACTGGATTCCCATGTAGTCAACTGCAGTTTGAGTCCAGGACTCAGTGACTTAAACTCACGCCGGGCACATGTGTGTGCGTGCCCAAGATCCTTAGAGGAAGAATGGAAGAGAAGAGATTGTGGCATGGCCATTCCCCCTGGGGAATTCTGGCTTTCTGTGATTTCTGGCTTTCTGTCTCTGTTTCTGGTGAGCGCACGTGCCCTATAGCAAAAACCTCTCAAAAAAAAAAAAAAAGTGAGAAGGAAGATTCAATAATTTTTGACAACACAAATGAATTTTGAGATCATGATTCTAGGTAAAATAAGACAGAGAATTGAAAATACAGTGTGAGCTTACACATGTGTAGAAACAAAAAAAGTTAAACTCAGAGAAACAGGAAGTAGAATGGTGATTGCCAGGAGTCAGGGGGTGGAAAAAACAAGATGTTGGTTAAATAGTATAAACTTTCAGCTGTATATCAATAAGCTCTGGATTTCATGTACTGATGATGATAATTGCTAATATTGTATTACGTGAAATTTGCTATCGATACAGATTTTAAGAGTCCTTACTACACCAAATTGAAATATATTGCAACTATGTAAGGTGGATGCTATTTTTAAATTAATTATTATTATTATCTCAAATTTACATTTAATAACTATGTATCTTTACATGTAAAACATTGTTTTTTCCAGAACTAACACAGTGCATATTAGTCAAGACAAATACCTTACCATATACATTATCATCAGCAAATAGAATGATTACCACAACGGAGTCAGTTAAAGGAGTCAGCAAAGTGGTTGATGTTTTAACTGATAGCAAAAGAAGAGAAGGACTAGTCCTCTTATGTGGCATAGTATTAAAATATCTCTGCCTTAATATTTTTCTAAAGCAAAATAATAGCCCTTTTACTTTACCTTTCTTTATACAGCAAAATAATAAGTGGGAATCGATTAATATATTCGAAACCCTGGTATGCTATCTGTGGATAACCATGCTGAAATATAAGTAACTGCTTCATCATATGCATTTCTCTCTTTCTGTATTTCTTTGCCATATTCCCCTCAGTTTACCCTCTAAAATAGCAGTATAAAATGTGTAGACAATGGAATGATCAAAGCATGATACATGCCATAGTTCTAATTTAAAAGATTATAGAGAAAAATGCTAATTGCCACGCATGTCAGAAGAAAACTAAGCAGCAGTCCTCTGATTTTGTAGTGTTAGTAATGTTAACAATGATTTTCAACTAAATTTCGTCACTCTCTAATTATCATTTAGGTCACTGAAAGGCCCCAGGGCTCTGAACAAGTTGATTTTAATCCTTTATATGGCTAAACACTTTATATACAAAGGTACTTGTCATATCTGGAATCAGAGTGAATGTGTGGTAAAATTGCTTTCAGTGTATCCGAAGAAAGACTTTACTACCATGATTGTGAAATCATTAAATGCATTTAATACAGTCTTTTTCACTCTTCCGTTCACTGTAGGTAAAGTTTATTACTAAATATCTGAAAATGATTCCAGAACAAAAATCTAAATTTATCTTTTTTTTTTTTAAATAATCAATTGACATCAGAAAACCAGCCTTTTGTAACAAAATATTAGATAAATTAATTAACAAAATAATGAGTTAGGAAAAATTTAACATGTACTAAATTTTCCTAGACTGTATTTTTTTTTTTATCTAAATTCTACCCCAAGCTATTTATGTAGAAACTTCCATTGAAATTAGTGATAGTTACAGATGGGTGTCTAATGGGAGAATTTAGCCTCTGGTCTCTTCAAGCATTGTGCTTAGAAAGCTTCTAACAATTCAAATGAAGCTCATTAACTAATTAGAGTACAGAAATTGAACAGAGCCTGTGACCCGCTTTGGTTGAAATGGATTATAATCTCACACAGAACATCAATAAATCCTTCAGAGTAGACAAAAAAAAAAATATATCAGTAAGAAAAATCCTACTAAAAGCTGTTTAAAAAATTGGTTTGATTATGCTTTATTTTAATAATTATGACTTGCAAACTTCTCAGCCCCATTTTTACTTGGTACATATATAAACAACAATACATTTTCCAGTTCAGCATACCTGTTGATGGTTTTACAAATGAAAAATGAATCAACAGCATTGCTAGAGGGGACACAAGTTACATTAACACTGACACATCTTCTTTCTCTCTCTCTCTTATTTTTTTTTTTCAGGTTGTTTTTATAGGAAGCATGCACTTGCTGGAGAATCAGAGAGACAGAGGGCAGGAGAGTGGGAAATCACTCCCAGAAGGGATGGCTTCACTGCAGTCCTTTCTCCTTCACTCTACTCCTAGGATCTGGGGTGTGCACACCCACCCCCAGTGTGGCTTTCAAGCAGCCAGGTTAAATTTTCAGCAACTGAATATACTCTCTGAATCCCTGTTTTTTCTTCTTTTTGTTAGATGAAGAGGGATGTGGATTACCATCTTCAACTCTAAGAGGAGTGTGAATTTTAAATTCTTTTGTGACTCAGTTTAGACTAGCTTCTAGTACATACTAAACATCAATATGAGAATGTTTGACAACTATTAGTACCTAAGAGATTAAAGAGGACTAATTATATTTGTTGTGATTACAACAAATTATTTTTATTTTAAAATTATGTTGAATCAGAGATACTAGTCTCTATCTGCTAAGAATACATGTCAAACTTAATTAAAGATTCTAATGAATGTCAAAAGTCTTGTCAGAAATCTAGCACTTCTTAAACCATTCCACTTACATAATGATAAGCTTATGTGGGAGAGTGAAAATAATGGAGAAGATAAAAGTTTTTTTCAAAATAATATTAAAATATTTTCGTCTGGGAACAACAGATGGCATAACGGTTTTGTTACTAGATGGCTTAAAATTCATGGCAGACGTGTTTGCACGTGTACCCAAAATCCTAAAGAAGAATGGAGGAGAAGGTATTGGCCATCCCCCCCACCCCGAAGGGTGGTGATTTCTCGCTTTCTGTCTCTCTGTCTCTCTCCTTTTAGCGAGTGCATGCACCCTATAGAAAAAAATCTCAAAACGTATTTTTTTTTATGTCAACTCAAGGATGCCACTGCAGTTAGAATTAAGACTGAAATCACCACAATGATATCTTCATCCAGTTTATTCCTAACTAGAATAGACATTTATTGTTATTGCAACTGATATAGTCTATCCTTATAAAGAGGAATGTAGCATTTAATACTATATATAGCTAAAATGAGGGGGATGATAATGACAACTCTAAGTATACTCTGAACTCATTACATGATGAAAAATGTCACGTGATGCCTAAGCTAAGGTAATCTTCTTCCAGGTTGAAACCAAAATATGTAAGTTCCAATGATACAGACACAATATTAAGCTATTAAAAATACATTTATCTGGGACCAGCAGGTGGCATGGTATTTAAGGTGCTAGAAACCCACATGGCTGACTGCAGTTTGAGTTCCAGATCTGGTGGCTTGAAACTCACACTGGCCATGTGTGCATGAGTGCTCAAAATCCCAGGAGAAGAAGGGAGGAGAAGGGATTGCCACATGGCTGGTGATTTCTCACTTTCCCTCTCACTGTCTCTCTGTCTCTCTCTGGCAATAGTATACATCCTATGCCAAATAAATAAATAAACAAACAAACAAACAAACATATATCTTGAGCCAGCCACATAACTTAGTGGCTAAGAAAGCTAGATCCACATGGCTGTCCAAAATTTAAATATAAGCCCCAGTAGCTTGATAAACATACCAGGTGCATGGGTGGGCCTGCCCCAAATCCCGACAAGATGGAGAAATGGAGAATAAGGGATTGCAGCGTGATCTCACACTATTGGGATGGCAAGTACTCACAGCCTCTGGCAATTAAAAAAATGTGTCTTCATACTAAATATTTCTCATCCATATCTAGATGTACTTACAATTAAAAATAAATTCATTTTTTCATTGAAAGTACTTGAAGGGGTACTAAAAGACTTTATATGTGCAACATCAAGCTAGCCTATTTGCCAATATTTAAACATCACCTTTCCAAATATTACATTTTACTTTTACAAAATCATTTACTTTTATTTTACATTCTTACAATATGAAGTATGAATAAATAAGTAAACCATAACTTTCATTTGTTTAAAGATGGAAAGCAGAACCATAATTGTAAACAAAATAAAACAAAGTTAGGGTCCTCTAATTTCCTTTTCCCACGCTTTTTTTTTTTTTGGAAAGGTTTTTGCTATAGGGCGCGTGCACTCACCAGACTGACAGAGAGAGACAGAGAGACAGAAAGCGAGAAATCACCCCCCAGGAGGGATGGCCACGCCGCAATCCCTTCTCCTCCATTCTCCTCTCAGGATCTTGGCACAAACACACAAGCGCATGGCATGAGTTCTAAGCCACCAGGTCCAGAACACAAACCGCAGTGGACTACATGGGAGTCCAGCGACATAGCCATTACGCTAACTGCTGGTCCCCTTTTCCCACTCTTAAGAGCTGTGAAGTGAAAATACTTTAAAAGATGACCACAAAGTTCTATCAAAACATGCATTAGCTAAAATAAAAGTGTATATCGGATTAAGTGCTTAAAAATGGCATAAATACAATATGATATACCAGTTTATGGAATAAATTTAATGTAAAATTCCAATTACGAAAACTGATTTTAAAAAAATCCTTTTAGTCCCTTTTTTTTTTTTTTTGGAGAGGTTTTTGCTATAGGGCACATGCAGTCACCAGAAAGACAGAGAGAGACAGAGACACAGGAAGCGAGAAATCACCCCCTGGGAGGGATGGCCATGCTGCAATCACTTCTCCTCCATTCTCTTGGGATCTTGGGCACGCATGCACACGAACCTGGCATGAGTTTAAGCCACTGTGTCAGGGACTCGAACCATGGTCAGCTACATGGGAATTCAGCAACATAGCCCTTATGCCAACTGCTGGTCCCATTATCTTAAAGCCAATTATATTCTATGTTTACATATTTCACATAATTAGAAAACTACTTAATCCCAATTAGAGTAGTATGCAGGAATGGCTTGCAAGAATCCAAACATTCTCAATGAATTCAGAGCAATCTAAACAGCTAAGTCTTAGGAATAGTGAGAACCAATAGAGCTCTAAGGCAATTTATGGAAAAGAGAGATTTGTTTCACTTTAGTACTCAATAAATTGTATTCTGCATCCATGTTTCTTTCTGTCTTTTTACCAAGTGACACAGCCTACTTGAATCCTAATTAAAAACCCAACAAGGATATGGCCAGCCAGTGGCTGGGTGGTTAAGGTGGCTGGATCCCACAAGACTGACTGTGCAGCTGAATCCCAGATTTGCAAGCTTGAAAAACATGCCCAGCTGACTCCCATCTTTCGACCCCTGGGCCAGGAACTTCGAAGGAGGACTGCCCCCCGTAGCTTCAACCCCATGCCCCCAGCTAGAGACCCCCTTTTCAGCCAGGAACACCCTCATTTCTACTACACCCCACTCCCATGTTTCGACCCCTGGGCCAGGAACATCGAGGGAGAACTGCCCCCTGTAGCTTCAGCCCGGACCTCCAGCCAGAGACCCCTCTTTCAGCTAGCAAAAAAGAAACACACTTGCTCCTATTCAAGGAAACATTCTCCTAAGAGGTTTTTCAAAGGGAACACATCTCCCAGTGGTTAGAAATAGAAGAAGACCTTAGGTCTGAATAAGGCAGGAACTATGTCTCCATCAAAAGAATACAGTAACTCCCTTCCTTTTCTTGAAAAAATAGAGGACATTACCAAAATGTCCAAGATAGTGTTTAGAACATTTATGTTGAACAAATACTATGAGCTGGAACAGAAAAGACAATGAACTACAGGAGATGAGAAAGTCCTTCCATGATATGAAGGAAGAAATGGACACGTTAAGAAAGAATAAGATGGAACTATTAGAGGTGAAGTCTGTAATACAAGAAATCAAAAACTCTCTTGAAAGTATTAAAAGTCGATTAGACCATGCTGAAGGTCGAATCTCTGATGTAGAAGATAAAAGTTCTGACCTAGAGAAAACCACCAAAAAGATAGAGGAAATTACAAAAAAAAACCCCCAAAAACCAAAAAAAACATGAAGATAACATACGAGAAATATTAGATTCCATTAGACGTCCTAACATCCAAATAATTGGTATCCCAGAAGATGAAGAAACTAATAAGGGCATGGAAAACCTATTCCATGAAATCTTGGAAGAAAACTTCCCAAGTATAGAGACGCACTCAA
>NW_006159867.1:3554926-3556650 GCF_000334495.1 Tupaia belangeri chinensis | reverse complement strand
AAAAGGGACTTGCCAAAGGCCCATTCTTAGCCAGTCTAGCCAAAACCACAGATAAAGATAAGATACTAAAACTGTCAAGAGAGAAATGACAAGTGACTTACAAAGGTCACCCCATCAGGCTAACACTGAACTTCTCAACGGAAACAATGCAAGCAAGGAAAGAATGGGAAGATGTATTGAAAGTGTTAAGAGAGAAACAATTTCAACCAAGATTATTGTATCCTGCAAGATTATCCGTCATGTGGGAAAAAAAACATTAAAACCTTCTCAGACAAACAAAACCTGAAAGAATTTGCCAGCACCAGGCCAGCTCTCCAAGAAACCCTGAAGAAAGTACTGTTTCAGGAAAACTAAAGAAGTAACAGCCAGAAACAAAGGAGTAAAATGCAACTAAGACAATGGCCAACTTAAACGTTGGAACTGATCCATTAATGTTAATAATAACAATGAATGTTAATGGATTAAATTCTCCAATCAAGAGACACAGACTGGCTGAATGGATTAAAAAATAAAAACCCTATATCTGTTGCATACAGGAAACCCACTTCATGGATAAAGATATACATAGACTGAAAGTGAAGGATTGGAAAAAGATTTTCCATGCAAATGGGAACCAAAAAAGATCTGGAGTCGCAATACTAATCTCTGACAAAATAGCCTTTAAAACAAAAACTGTTTGAAGAGACAAAGAAGGGCACTATATTGTAGCAAAAGGGTCAATCAATCAAGAAGATATAATGCTTATTAATATCTATGTGCGTAACACAGGAGCACCCAAATATGAGAAGGAAAGACTGCTAGATCTAAAAAGGGAGATAGACTGCGACACACTAATTGTTGGAGACCTCAACACTGCACTATCTCCTCTGGATAGATCATCAAGACAGAAAATAGGTAAAGAGAGAAAAGATCTAAATGATATCATAAATCAAATGGACTTAACAGACATCTATAGAACTTTTCATCCCCAAACTTCGAGATACACTTTTTTCTTGCCGCTACATAGAACATTCTCGAAGATTGACTACATCATTGGGCACAAAGCAAGCCTCTACAGATTCAAAAGCATAGAAACTGTACCCAGCATCTTCACCAACTATGATGGAATTAAACTTGAGTTTAATTTCAAGAGAAATCCTCAAAAATACTCAAACACATGGAAACTTAATAACCTACTCCTTATGACTCCACAACTACTGAAGAAATAAAGTCTGAAATCAAAAGGTTCATGGAAGGCAATGACAATGAGGACACGAGTTACCACAATCTTTGGGACACTGCTAAAGCGGTCATAAGAGGGAAGTTCATAGCAATTAGTGCACATAAGAGGAGCATGGAGAGAAGGCAAATGGATTACCTAACATCATGCCTCATGGAATTGGAAAAGCAACAGCAAAAAGATCCAAAAAACTCTAGGAGAAAGGAAATAATAAAGATCCAAGCAGAAATAAATGAAATAGAAATTAAATGAACTATACAGAAAATAAATGAAAATAAAAGCTGGTTCTTTGAAAAGATAAACAAAATTGATACACCAATAGTGAGACATATTAAGAAGAGTGAAAAGAACCAGGTGAATCAGATCTGCAATGAAGCAGGCAAAATAACAACAGATGTAGTAGAAATACAAAACATTATTAGAGGATACTATGAACATCTGCATGCCAAAAAAAAAAAGTAATCTGGATGAGATGGACAAATTCCTGGACATGTATAATCTACCT